>NC_056749.1:357193392-357345892 GCF_019279795.1 Protopterus annectens
TAATGCATACAGTTTGCCCTAATCATAGGCATACATAATTATAAAATAACAGAAAATATCATACATATTGCAAACATTAATATGAAAACATACGTAGTACAGATCATATGCAATGCCAGATATATTTTGACAGAAGTATACATTTGCAGTGTCATCACAAAACATACGGATTTATGCCTATCATTCTTTTATCTTTCTCTGCAGTAACATCAATGCTGTATTTATATAATGCATATTTTCTAGAAATGCTGCTCTTTGCTAAATCTCAGTAACTAAAACAAATAAATGCAAATATTGTAAACAACAAGTGCTGCAAATGAGACTATCTGTACCTTTCTCTCATATGCACACATATACATAAAACAGATAATCACATAACACAGAGTAAAAAAAATGATAAATAAGTAGACTAGGTGAGTTTCATGTGTTGCTTAGGTCACAGTAGGAACACCAAAAAAAAAATCATTCAGAATTTTGGCTAACCACAAACAAAATCAAAAAGGCAACTTAAAATGGATTAAAAACTCTGATTTTAAAGTAAAGAGAATATTTCCCAAAGAAGAACCTACTTGACATCTAGGAAAATATCAACATTTGTCTTACAAAGCCAAAACTACTGTTACGGTACTTGAACAAAAACAATACAATCTATCTTGCTAGAAAAGTAGTAAGAAAAACAATGCAACTATTCTCTCATACTCAGAGTCAGAAATAATTATTTATTCTTAAATGATCTTTTGGGAAAGGTTCCCAGATTGCTGTAAGTGGTTATGCAAATATGTGTCACCTGCCAAGGCATAGAATAACTGCTTGACACATTCCGAAAGAGTAAAAATTCAGTATTGTTAGAAAAACACAGACACACACACACAATTTGCTCAATTGCTTGGAGTGAATGTTGCTATAGGAATACAGACAAGAACTGACTTCCATACTGCTTGTTGCAAAACACAGACCATTTCATAAAGAAAAAAGTGGTGCTTGGACTGACATGGTTATATTAATTTCATTGTTATTGCTGCATACTTTTCCATAGTTTAAGTTCATGCACCAGTTTGCACGCTGTCCCATTTCAAAGCATTCATAATGAAAGAAGAGCTGGGCTGGGATGCAGAGCTGTTAAGCAGGAAATCTTTCAGATAGCTTTGCCAGACCCCAGCTCTCTTTGGATTTTTGACCAGCCCAGTAAGAATGGACTTTTTTTAAATTGAATTAATGGTGATGGCCAGACTCCCCCCCACAGCCAGCTGCCTAGGTCACCTTGTGCTGGACCAGGGCCATGATACTGAACACTTACTAGACATGGCATTTGACTGCACAGTAAAGGCATTCAAAAGTGCAAGGCTGGGAAAGAGCAAGAAATATTATTGATTTTCATAGGCCTGTAGATCTTTTTAAGTTAATTATTCTATAGTAAGACAACATAATTACACTCTTCATATGTTTTATCAACTAGAGTCTTATCTATTACATTCAGCAATCAGTATGGTAGCAATCATGTCGAATACCTTTAGTGATGTTGTTCTGAAATTTGATGCTTTGACTTTCCGTATCATCTCTTTTCTCCTTTAAGACTGCTACTGCAGGAAATGAGCAAAAAAAAAATCTTCATTCAGTCAGTTTAGTATGAAATATTGCAAACTGGACTGTCTCATACGTCTGTTCCCCTACAACTGATGGGACATTCTAATATCTTAGCCACGCCTCACTCGTATTACAAAATAATCTTCTCATTTAAATAGTTAAGAGTAAAATGCAGTTTACCAAAACAGATTACTTCCCATAATAAAATAAATAAGACAGACTTGGATCAGACTCTGAAGAAGCACAAGTGATTTAATTCAAAGCCAAAGATGCAAAAGCACAAAAGTGGCACATGGTGCTACATTCTTTTCTTTGCCCACAGGAAATCTGCAATAGCAATATATCTCTGCAGCTGAATGTCACTTCAGTTATTTGTCCCCAACTAAATGTACTGAAGGAAAATGTCTTACCACCTAGAAACCTGAATTCATTTGTAAAATTAACCTTGTGATGTACCCAGACACAAGAACAGACATTTGAGCAGAATTAAATCTTACAAGTCAGCTCTAGATCCTAAAATATAAGAGGCTTGTGGGATACAAAGTACAGTAAATAACTGAAGGTAACAGACTTTTTAAAGAGGTTATTTACTTGCTGATAACTGTATTTGCTGAAGTCTTCTGTTTTGTTGGGTGGCTTATTGATGTTTTCATGACGGCCATAAATGTATAACTTTTGATAGTTATGTACAATTATACACTTAGACTTTTTTTGTTTATTTTTAACAGTGTGTGTGTGTGCATCTTCTGCATCAGTACCCCTTTTTCATATTTATTTGTTGTGCCATTTTAAGTTATAATGCAGTATACTGTTTAGGTCAGACAGCAAAATTCTTTATTCATGATCTAAATACTGTTTATGTAAATTAAAATACACAAATAACATAGCTGTCTGACCAGTGTGGCATGCTTGACAACTGCAAAAATCTCATTTTAAGAGTATTTTATTTTTACTTTGTTGATTAGGTTAGTAACACTAGGCCAATGGCCTCTTTTTGGGGGGAGACCTGAAGTGGCAATCATATTAACTAAGGAGTATTTGACCAGGCACTGAGGAACTTACCCAAATCTTTTCCCTGTACTCATGACTGGCTGTACACAAATATATGTGCATAGCTTGTTCCTAGCATAGTGGTAGCTGGGATGATGGTTTGCAACATGGAGGTGTTACAAATAGAGTGGAGGTGAATGCCAACTGTAATTTTGAAGTAAATAGTATAGACGACTCAGAACCTTATTTCAGATGCAGTTATTCGTGTCAAAGGAGATTGATAATATTTTATTACTATATTATGGGCATACAGAAGATGTCTAAAATCTGAACAGTCTTGGTTTAAAATCTGAAATTTATTAATTTATAATGTTAGAAAGTGTGAGCATAATGGAATGTGCGTCAGTTTTAACAGGGTTTACATATCATTTAGCCATATAGATAGACATGGATGAAAATAAAGAATATGTTATACTAGCTGAAGGAATTGAAAGAAAAAGGAAAATTAATGGAATGAAAATAGAAAAGAGATAATACAGTTATGGAGAAAACATATTACCATGAGGGATTTCTACAATAACTTGTCAGACTGGTGGATTACTTTTAAAAGAAAATATAAAAGATCATTTTTACAATGGCAAAATGAGACAAGAAATAATGGAAAACAAGGGTATATCAAAACATATGATGATCTATTTGAAAATCTAGAAATAAAGAGTATTATGATAAGGAAAAAGAGTTATATAAAAGAAATGAGAATATTAAATAGTCTTTATATAACCAAAAATATTTTCCACAGGGTAAAAAAATGATGTGTCAAGCCTATTTAAGTAAAATAGTAAAAGATAACAGCAGAGTGATGAGAGAAATGAAGGATAAACAAAGTATGGAAATTGTAAGAAAGCATGTAGAAGAAATGGTTAAAACAACAAGGGGGAAATATAATAAAATATAGAGAACAAAGAAATATTCAGAACAAATGAACAAGAAAATTAAAAAAGAAATTATCTTGGATAAATTAGAGTACTTGAACGCTTAGATATAGTCTCAGTAACAAGGTCTGATGGAATTGTACTTGAAATGTTCAAAAATGTAGAGGTATGTGAAAAAGTGTTACTAGTCTTAAACAATGGATTTAAGTATAATAAATAATTTAGTGGGATATTAAAGCTTATATGGAAGAAAACAGAAAAAAGACAGATAATTGGAGACCAATAATGTTGACTAATACAGATTATAAGATGAAAATCAAAGTCCAAACCAACCGTAGCAGAAGTAGTGAATATAGAAAGAGAGATACAAACAATTGGAAATGGGATCTTTAAGAAATGGTAAAAGCAAATGATATAGAAAAAAAACATGGGAATTGTGGGAACAATACATGTTGGATAATCTAGGCATGTAGTTCAACAGTTTTATGTCTTATATTTCTAACATTTATTGCAGCAAAAATTAGATCAACAAACTTTGGGATTGCCTGTTGCTGGGTCACAGAAGTGTGTGGGAAAGAATTACCTTTGCGTTCATTGTGATAAGTGGAGCAAGGATTCGGGGGTATATCTCATCTTAGATTGATTTTAGTATATTGGGGAACTGTGCATACTTTTGTTTTGGAGAGGATTCTTGCACTTCATTTTGTTTTGATTTGAGTTGAAGTCCAATTAATCAGCCTATATTTGGAATAAAGGTGAAAGGCAATATTAAATAGGTTTGGTGCCATGTGTGGTGTATAAAGAGAATGTATGGATAGGTGCTTGGGACAGACATGGAGAGTTTTCGTGATATATTACTGAGTCATGGTAGGATGAAAGATGGCACAGTAGGAGGAGAAAAACAGAGGATTAGCTAAAGTGTAGCATAATTAAGTACAGGAATCTGTATTTTATAGATGTTAGGTAGTGGGGATGTAGCAAATAAGAAGGAAACAAGAAGTTGCAGGACAGTAGGAGATCCACTGATGGTGGATTCTGAAAGCTGGAAAAGGATAGGTAAGGAGAGAATCATTTTTTTTATAAAAGAAGAGAGGTAGGTTGTCCTGATATCTTCTCTGGAATGTAAGGATTAGAGGGGTATTAAAGGCTAATGATGCAGTCAAAATAAGAAGAAATGAGGTTTTATTTGGAAAAAGAAAAATATACAATATGGATTAGATAGGCGCTATTAAGAAAGATTGATTATAAATTGATTTATTGCAAAGCAGTATAGGAGGAAAAAAGATAGGTGGAAATGGGGCTAAAATTAAATAGAGAGAAGGAAGTAGGAAACATGAAAGAGAAGTGTAGGAAGGTCACTGGGGAGGGGTATGGAGTAAGAGTCACAAGTGAAATGTGCAAGTAGGAAGTATAAAGATAAAAAGTATGGAGATATATGCATACGATGTTTATATTGTATGTGTGTGTGTATAGATACATACACATACACACACACACATTTATTAACCTGGAAAGTCCAACTGGGTAGAAGCCTATTTTCAGTGGAGACCCAGGGAGAAAAAGCTCCAAATTATTACAAAACATTTCAAGAACAATCACTTTACAATCTTCAAAATAAAACAAAAACATCTGCATTTTAAATAATTCTAGCATATTAGACATACTGTAAAACGTTATATGCCCTATATCAATTCTTAACCAATCATTTAATATTTAAAACAATTTTAGAAAGTTTTCAGAGAAATTAAATGCAAGTCTAATACATAAGGGATTGCAATAGGAAGTAAGGGAAAAGCAGGTTTATGTTGTATTTAGAGAGAAAGTCAAGGAAAAGAATTAGATAGCAGTAAAGAAGTAAGTGAAGAAGGGAGAATAAGGAGGTATAAGGAATTGAAACATACTTGGTCACATTTATGGATATAGTTTATCCTGGTTTTGAGCAAAAACAGAACCAGATTTTAGCTAGAAACTCTTTCACAGTAGTTTTGAAAGACAGAAGGGAGGATATAGACCTGATGGATATAAGCAGTGCCAGGACTTAGCAACCTTGTACACATACAGACAATGTTCAGCAGATTTGCTAGGTTTGTAGACAGACAAGAGTGTTTGGTCACTGAATTGCAATGACCGACTGGGAACATAGTTGTATAGAATCTTTTAGTGCAGGACAGGTAGATGGACGCTGGAAAATTTTGTAGGTGGTAAGAAGTCATCTCTGTTTTAGTTGATGTGGTAGTTATAACCAATTTAGGCTTTTCAGTGCTATACAGTAGTAGGTTCTGAAAGGGGTAATTGCTGCAAATTTAGCAACTTTATTATAGCATTGTTCAGGTTTTAATTTTTGTGAAGCCTGGAAGTTAGTAAGGATGGGAGTGCCATAAAGAAAAGTGGGGATGAGATAAGTTTTAGTTGTGATGGTGAGAATTTTTTGGCTCTGAAAAGCATCCCTATTTTTTGATGAGTTTTTCTTATGCAGTTTTGTATATGCAAGTCGAATATAAGATTATCATCCTCTCTCACCTCTAATAGTTTGTTATGAGAAGTGACTTCAGTGGTTGTATTATCAAGAGAGAGGACTTTAAATGTTGTTTCTTCATGAAAGAAGGATTTGGGGAAAAAGTAGCAGTTTGCTGTGTTTGGGGTTGCGCATGTGTTGTGAGTTATGAACCTATGTTTCATTGGCTGTTAAATCTTTTTGTTTAATTTTTTGGAGGTGTTCCATGTTGTCACATGTGCATATGAGAGTGGAATTATCTGCGTATTGTATTAGGGTGGCCTGTTGTGTGGAAGTATAGAGGGTGTTGGTGAAAATGTTAAAGAGGAGGGGACCAAGGATAGAGCTATGTGGGACACCTGTGGTGACTAGGAGGTAAGGAGAGAGCATGGAGTATAAATTTTACTGACTGAAAGCTATTGAGCATGTAGCTTTTGAACCACAGAAGGGTGGGCTGGGAGAGACCTAGTAAAGACATTTGAAGTAGAAATTGGCTGTGACAAACTGTGTCAAAGGCTTTAGACAAGTCTAGTTTGCCATTATTTCTAACTTTACGGACAGTATTTATATAAGGTAAAAGGGCAGTGCTAGCACTATGGGAAGAACAGAAGTCATGTTGTATAGAGGATATGAATTCTTCCTGCAGGAGAGAATCTAGCAATTTTTTTAATACATTTTTCAAGTATTTTGGTAAGGGGGATTGTTATAGGTCTGAAGTTATTAATGTCTGTTGAATTTATTCCTTTGTACAGAGGGATAATGTGTGACTTCTTCCAGAAAGAGGGGATGTGGGATTTCTTTACTGACCTATTTATAAGGATTGAGACAGGAAAGACAATGTTATTGGCTACTATTTTTAAATACTCACTTGGAAGGTCATCAGCTGAAGAAGAGCATGGTTTAAGTTTGTTTAAGACTAGCTTTATATAGTATATGAGGACAGGTTTGAAGGTGAAAGTGGATTTGGTGATGTGTGGCTGTTGGTCAGGGTTGGGATTAGATGTTGAGGAATCCTTGTTTAGAGATGCTACACTATCTATTGCATAAAATAAGAGTTGGAACTGTAATGCAGCTTCGAGGAATGAGCTATGTGAGAGGGGTTTGGGTTGAATTTTCAGCTAGGATGTAAGATTGTTTTTAATAGATGTCCAAATTTTTTTAAGGTTGTGTTTAATATTTTTCAAAAAGTTATTACAGCATAGTTTTTGTCTTCATTTATTTGCTTTTTAGCACAATTGCAAAGTATTCTGAAATTTTCAAGATATTGAGCTGTTTTATATTTTGCATTTCTTTTCCTGCATTTTCTCTATCCTGCATTAGCATTCTACTGTTTTTAGATGGCCAGATTGCATTATTTGTTTTCTGTCTCTTCCTTCTAGGATTTACAAGGCTATTTAGGATATGAGAAAAGTACTGAATTCAATTACAGCATTGTCTAAGGGGAGGATTTTAGGAAGTTTCAGTTAATAGATGATAGTGTAGTAATGAACATCTCTGGGTTAAACTTTGAAAGGTTACATGTTGTTTTATAAATATGCTATTTAACTGGATGTGCGTAATGTCTAGTCATATAGATTGGATGATGATCACTGAGAGTCTGACATTGTACTGTGATGGAGTATTGGCTAGGATACGATACTAGGATTTAGTCTACTAGAGAATTTGATGTCTTGCTATAATGTGTGGGGGGCTATTAATTAGTTGTGTAAAACCATATAAGTTCATACTAGGTTTAGGGGTTTATAGTTTACATCCAAACAACTGATATTGACGTCACCAAGTAATATTTTTTCTTGTGGAAATATTATGGATTTCCAGTGTAGGATATCTTTCAGTATAGCTGTATTGTCACCAGCAGGGATATAAAGAACGTAAAAAAATATTTATTTATAATTGTTTATTTTGAGGAAAACAAGAAGACGCTCTGCCGAACTGAATTTTGGTACTGGTTTTCTGTAAGGATAAATGTGGTAGGTATTGAGAAATATTAAAGCAATACCACCGCATTCCCTCATTATATGGTTTCTCCTTTTTTTATTTCTCCAAGTCTTTTAGGTTTCTAATACCATGATGGGAATGGACTCCAAGTCAGAGTACGATTAAAGTGCATGAAATTAGTATTATTTCACTCTTTGATGTTAGCCAAAAGTGCTCTTTGCAGTACCCGCAATGTGCCCAGCAATGTGCCCAGCAATGACTCCTCCTGCAATTCATACGGTGTTACATGAATTGGAAACATATCTAAATATGATTGTAAATTCTTTTTTATAAGACCAGTTGCTCCTACTACTGTTGGAAGTGTCTGGGTATCTTTCTTCCACATGGCTCTCATTTCTGCCTGCAGATCAAGGTATTTTATGACTTTGTGTCTCTCTGTAAGCAAGACGCTATAGTCATAAAATACTATAGTGGCAATTTCAATGAGCAATGCTACCTTTGTCTTCTTTTCTTGATCACTATGTCCAGTTTTCTAGCATCTATCTTTTGGACTGTTGGTATTGGGTGATCCCATGTGATGTAAACTTCATAATTTTCTATGATTCTCTGTGGCTCATGTTTCCAATGTTTTTCAGCCACTTCGATATCATAATGTTTGCACAATCTCCAGTGTAACAATCTCACCACATTATTATGCCTTTCGGTATACAGAGCATCGCAACCAGCAATAAGGTGTGTAACTTTCCAACTCTGTTCCACAAAACCTACATATATCTGTTTCTCCCACATGTTCAATGGACTTAGTATTCCAGTGTGTACACAGCCCACTATCTTGGGCTGCCAATATTAACCTTTCATTTCTTGATGTAAATTCACCTCTCCTTAACCATTCCTGCATTTGTTCTTGATCAACATGAGGCTCTTCCAGAAGTTTTTTATACTTGCAACTATATTTATGTGTTTTCCAATTTCTTGCCTTCTCATCTGATCCTTCACCTTATATTCTTTCTTTTCTTTTTTAGCACATTCAGTTGCTGAATAGTTTTTATCCACTTCTGGTTTGCTTTCCACTCCTGCTTGACATCGATATGCTTCTGCTAAATTAAGCAGAGATGTCATCTTAGATTTATTCCCCTCATGTTTCAAAACTTTCACAACATTTGGAACTTGTGAGGTCAATAGATATGTGTGGAGTTCCACGATTGCAGATCTATACATGTAATCAATTTCAAGGAGGCCCACCCCTCCTTCAGAACGGGGGATATATAATCTTGGTATACACTGATTTTTATAAATCATTTGGTGAGCATGAAGCATCCTTCTTGTTTTGATATCCAATCTATCCAACACTTTTTGGGACCAGTCAGTCGCTCCAAAACTATAAGTTAGTTAAGGAAGAGCAAACTGATTTATAGCTTGGATCTTGTTCCTAGGTGTCAATGCTGTTTTCAGGATTAATTTAAGTCTTCTAAAGTACTCTTTACTAAGCCTTATTCACATTTGTTCATGTTTTATTGCTGATCCTTCATCAATTCCCAAGTATTTATATACCCCCTGTTACTCAAGTTCTTTTATATCACATTCTTGTCTCAAACTCATGTTTTCCTGGTGCTGCAATTTTCTTTTTTTAAAGGGTGCCTTTGCACATTTATCAAGACCAAATGACATTCCGATATCATCTGAAAAAGTTTTGACAACCTGCAGCTGTGTTTTCAGTTCCTCATCTGATGAGCTATACAGTTTTAAATCATCAACAAAGAGAAGATGAGAAGTTATTAGACTTTGTTGTTTTCCAGAAGCCAAATTGTAGCCATGGCCTAGGCTGTTAAGTAAGCAGCTTAATGGGTTAATGGCAAGGCAGAATAACAAGGGTGACAGAGAGTCACACTGGAATATCCCCCTTTGAATTTTTATCCCTGGGATAATCTGTCCTTTATCATGGCTTAATTGCAAAGTGGTCTGCCACTGTTTCATGGTTACTCTAATGTAATCAATCAGTGTAGGGTGTATCTTATACATTTTTAAGCACTCTTTTAGCCATGAATGTGGGATACTATCAAATGCTTTTTTGTAGTCAGTCCATGCCATACTTAGATTCTTCACCCTTTTACAGTTCTCCACTATGACTTTATTTAACAACAAATGATCCTTTCTTCCATATGACTTTCTTTTATTTTCCTTTTGTTCTACTGCCATAATTGAGTTTTCTTCTAAATGACAATAAACTCTGTCAGCATCAATTCCCGTGTATAGTTTGTATGATGTCGGAAAACAAGTTTATTGGTCTATAATTTTTAGGGTAGCTTGCAGGTTCACATTAAGTAAGAGCATTGTTTTTCCTGTTGTTAACCAGTGTGGTGTGTTTTCAGGGTGCATATATAAATAGTTCTTACTCATGGCTAAATCATCATGCAAAGAAGTTAATACTGTAAGCCAAAAGTTAGGTACTGCATCTGGGCCTGGGGTTTTCCAGCTAGAGGCTTTTCCCAACTTTATTTTAATCTCTCTAGTTGTTATTTCATCCCATTTCATATCTTGTACCTTTAAATTTCTTATTCTCTCTTTTACTTCTACTATCCAGTTAGCATCTTTGTTATGTTCCACAGGATCTTCATAGATACTTCTCCAAAATGTATCTACTTCCTCTTTTTTGGTGGTCTATCTATTCCTTTTACCTTATTTCCCAGTTCTCTATAAAACTTTTTGGGTCATCAATAATTTGTTTATTTTGTGTTTTTCCCTTATATTTATCTTCGTATCTTCTAAGTCTTTCCGCCTGTTTTGTAATTTTTAGTTTATCTCTAATAGTGCATAATAGATCCTGGTCTGTTCTAATACCACACATTGCTTTTATCACATCTATCTTTCTTAATATTTTCATTGATCTGTTCCCTCTTCTATAATCTTATAACAATGATACTTCTTGTCTTAGCTGCTTTATAGTTTTCTCTATTCAATATTTCCATGATGGTATTCACTGTTGCCCCCTCGTCCCTTGCTACCCTATGTTCCTTTGGTAGAACTTTATCAGTTATTAATTTAGCTGCACAGTACTATATTCTTGGTCATTATGAATGATGTTATAGTCAGGAAGTATAACTTTGGAGCCATTTATGCTGGGTTTATGCCAAGTTCCATTACAGCAAGAACATCAGATTAATGTTGGATAATCTAGGTATGTAGTTCAACAGTTTTATGTCTTATATTTCTAACGTTTGTTGCCGCAAAAATTAGATCAACAGGCTTTGGGATTGTTTGTTGTGGGTCACAGAAATGTGTGGGAAAAGTATTACCTTTGTGTTCATTGTGATAAGTGGAGCAAGGATTAGGAGGTATATCTCCTCTTAGAATGATTTTAGTATATTGGGGAACTGTGCATACTTGTGTTTTGGAGAGGATTCTTAGGTTCATAGGTTGATACTAGGCTATCTGCCCTAGGGAATTTACAAGCTTAGCCAGAGTGTGTTTGGCTTTCGCCACCTTTCTTAGATTAGTTGACTGTGCCTCTGTATAGTAGGTCACAGAAGATAGCCCATTTAAGGTTAGTTTACCATGCCTCTGTCTAGCAGTGACACAGAAGAGATCCCAGGGGAAAATGTATGATCTCCCATCCAAACGTCAAGATTCTTCTTGAAGAGGGTCATTGAGGGGCTCTGTCTGACATGGATTGGGATTTTGTTCCAGAGTGAGGGGAGCCTCTGGGATATGAATCTGTCCCTCCAGCATGTTCTATTTATTTCTGTGCTGAGGTTTAAGTCACTGGAGCGTGTAGTTCTGATGGATTTGGATTTCTTGAGGTGGAGCATGTCCATTAATTCTGGGTTGGACATGGCTTTATACGTCAGGCACAAATCGCCTCTGAGTAGGCGGTAAGCAACTGAGTAGAGCTGGAGTTTCTTTAGCCTAACTGCGTAGGGCATCTGTTTGAGTCCCTTGATCCCCTTGGTGAGGTACTTTTGGGGTCTTTCTAGCTATAGCAGGTGTCGGGTAAGGTACATCCCAAATGGGGCATTGTATTCAATTATGGGCCTGATGACTGATGAGTAGAGAGGCACAATGACCTCTCTTGATCTAGATGTGAACCCCTTCATGATAAGGTAGTCTATATAGAATGTCTTTCTAACCACTTTGGCAATGTGATTGTCAAAGGAGAGATTGCAATCTACTTGGGTCCCCAAATCCCTAATTACTTCTTCCGTACTTAATGGATTACCACCTATGTGGTAATTTGTGAGCACTTTGTTTTTCCCAAAGGGGATGACTATGCACTTTTTGGCATTTAGCTTTAGGCCATGGCTCTGGCACCAGTTATCCATCTCTGTGAGACCTTTTTGGAGGATGCTTGTCAGCCATAGTCTTCCTGTGTTAGCCTGTACCTCAGAGAAATGTATACCGAACAAGAGAGGTCCCAGGACTGAGCCTTGCACTTCATTTTGTTTTGATTTGATTTTGATTTGAGCTGAAGTCCAATTAATCAGCCTATATTTGGAATAAATGTGAGAGGCAATATTAAATAAGTTTGGTGCCATGTGTGGTGTGTAAAGAGAATGTATGGATAGGTGCTTGGGACAGACATGAAGAGTTTTTGTGATATATTACTGAGTCATGGTAGGATGAAAGATGGCACAGTAGGAGGAGAAGAATAGAGGATTAGCTAAAGTGTAGCATAATTAAGTACAGGAATCTGTATTTTATAGATGTTAGGTAGTGGGGATGTAGCAAATAAGAAGGAAACAAGAAGTTGCAGGACAGTAGGAGATCCAGTGATGGTGGATTCTGAACGCTGGAAAAGGATAGGTAAGGAGAGAATAATTTTTTTATAAAAGAAGAGAGGTAGGTTGTCCTGATATCTTCTCTGGAATGTAAGGATTAGAGGGGTATTAAAGGCTAATGATGTAGTCAAAATAAGAAGAAATGAGGTTTTATTTGGGAAAAGAAAAATATACATTATGGATTAGATAGGTGCTATTAGGAAGGGTTGTGATTATAAATGGATTTACTGCAAAGCAGTATGGGAGGGAGAAAGATAGTTGGAAATGGGGCTAAATTAAATAGAGAGAAGGAAGTAGGAAGCATGAAAGAGAAGTGAATCTATAGAAGTAGTAAGGTCATTTGGGAAGGGTTTTGGAATAAGAGTCACAAGTGAAATGTGTATTTAGGAAGTATAATAGTAGAGTAAGAGGGGTAGGTGGTTATTGGGGGTAGGGGAGCAAAGCAAATCCAAGTTTAGTAAAGTTACCACCCTCAGGTTAAAGTAAACTGAGAACAAACAGGTTATAGCCTGAACAAAGCTACAAGTAAAACAGGAAGTTTGTCACTTCCTGAGACTAAATAACTGACATATGTAGAATAGTCTACTTGTCAAGCAAAAGGGGACAGTGGCCGACTTCGTAAGAGGCCCTTAGAGTGCAGTCACAAAACAGGTATGTATTTAACGGATTAAAGTCAATACACAGCAAGGTTGTTCATGATAAATATGTGCACATTAAACACTGAAAATTCTCTGTAAACTTATATATATATATATATATATATATATATATATATATATATATATATATATATATATATATCAATTATAAAATATTTCTGTTCTACTTGCACAGTGCATTCTATTTGCATCATCGCCCATTATGTACACTTTACCTATGTCAGCAGCCCCAAAATCATGCTGCTCAGCAAAGGAAATATTTTAAAAATGGCTATACTGCTGTTTCATGAAAGCAGATTTTCCAAGACTCAGCTCCCTGAGATGCCATTTCCCTTCAGTGCCAGAATGCTAGCATTTGCGGTCAAAAGAATTATCAGAGAATTATGCCAGCATTACATGACATTTCTGGGTGTTTGCCCCCGAGCAAATTATATTAGTTCGGGTGGGGATGCACCTCCACACACACACAAACACACACACACACACACGCACGCACGCACACACACACACACACACACACACACACACACACACACACACACACACACACACACACACACGCACACACACACACATTGGGGGTAAAAGAAGGCTTGCTCACTTGCAAAAAAACACTGAAAACAGTGTTGTTTTCAGGAGCCTATCTTTCCAAGAACAGAGGCTCAGGAGTTACTCATTCATCTACTCATTGTGAAAGCTTTAAAAATAGGTACTGAAAACAAGCAAGCATGCATGCATGCATGAGCATGTACAACCCCCATCAAAAATGAACCACTGTCTGCCTAATAATTCTAAGAAAAATAAAATGCACTTAAATTAGTATGAAACTAAAAATGAATGAAATCAAAAGAATGAAAGTAGAAATAAAATATTGAACATACATTTCCAACAGTGACAAGTGGAGTACCACAGTGTTCAGTCCTGGGTCCTCTCCTGTTTGGTATCTACTTCTCTGAAATATAGGCTAACACAGAAGGTCTTTGGCTAACTAAATTGACAGATGACTGCAAACTAGGAGCCATAATTGAAACTCCTAACAATGTGGACATCCTACAAAAGGGCCTCTCTGAGACAGATGCCTGATGTCAAAGCCATGGTCTCAAGCTCAATACCAAAAAGTGCATTGTCATCCCCTTTGGTAAAAACTCTGTACCCATGAACTACCACATAGGCAGTAGTTCACTTAACACCGAAAGTGTGATAAGAGACCTTGGGACACAGGTGGACAGTAGTCTCTCCTTTGATAATCACATCGTCACAGTGGTCAGGAAATCCTTCTACGTGGCACACCTCATCACAAAAGGTTTCTCATCCAGAAAAAAAGAGGTCATTGTTCCCCTCTACTCATCACTCATTAGACCCATTATAGAGTACAACGCCCCTTTTGGTATGTGCCTCACAAGACATCTACAACAACTGGAAAGGCCACAAAAATATCTCACAAAGAGGATTACTGGCCTCAAACAGATACCTTACACAGACTGACTCAAAAAACTCCAGCTTTACTCCGTTGCATATCGCCTACTCAGAGGCGATCTCTGCCTAACATACAAAGCTATGTCAAACCCAGAGCTGTTGGAGATGCTCCACTTAAAGAAATCCCAATCCCTCCGAGCTACACGTTCTAGGGACCTAAACCTTGTCAACACAATAAACAGAACATGCTGGAGGGATAGATTCCTGCCCCAAAGACTTCCCAGACTCTGAAACAGACTACCTATCTATGTCAAACAGAGCTCCTCATTAGCACTCTTCAAGAAAAATCTTGATGATTGGATGGGTAATAGGGAATTCACCCCGGGGATCACTTCTGTGGTTCTGCTTGACAGGGGCACAGGAAAATAATTTTCTTGGGTGGCGAAAGCCAGGGTACTGTTTGGCTAGGCTTGTATAGGCCCTAGGGCCAATAGCCTATTACCTACCTATAAACCTATGAACAAGAAATGACACTAAATGGAAAATTATTTGATTCTAAATATCAAATCCATTCTATGAAAAAAACAAAAACATCAAAATAAAGTAACTAACAATGAAAGTAGCAAATCCTAACACAATCTCTACATCAATATTAAAATATGAGAACATATTAACTACTAAAACTAATAAGCAAATAAAAAGTTAACAGACACCCCAGTACTACTGTAGAAAACTTTGATAATATAAGACCTATAGAATCTATGAAAAACAAGTCCTATTCATAAGATGACCCAGTTAGTGCAACCAATGAAAATCAAAGTAAAACAGTAAATGAAATCTGGGACATTTTTCAATGCTGAATGTCAGGCTGCAAAGGATTTGTTTGCATCTTTTAGGGAAAAAATGGGTGTGGTTTTGTTGTGGGGTATACTGAATTGGATTTCTATTGAGAAAGTAAGAAACCAAGAATTATGGTATATAAATCTAATAAATAATTACAAAACAAGAAAGGCATAATAAATATGCAGTAGTTAAAAAACAGTATTAGTCACCCTGTGATTATAACATCTTTAAATGTCAGATGTTTTTCTTGGGGAACAGGCAAAACTATTTTTTTATTACCTGAATACATAAATAAATGATGTTTAAACAAGAGTGTGTTATAATATAAACCGAATTTATGATTTTATTATGACCTTTAGTAGGATGAATCTTCTTAGAACGTGTAAAAGTTGTAACAACAAAAAAGGTTAGCAAATACGTGTGAAAAAGGGGAAAAGGTAAATGCTACAAACCTGATCTGATGCAGAAGAATGCTGCATTATGCACTATTGTGATATAACCAAATTTATTTATGTCTCATTTTCCATACTTCTCAACTTCTTGGCAAAAGAAATCTGGGAAACTCCTAAAATAATGGGGGGACAAAGACCCAAAATAGAAATAGAGTTTAAATATTGCTCTTATAAATTTAGAAAGATGCTAGAATAATATGATTTGTGTTAGCATGCACTTTACGAAGGACATGAAGTCTGAAATTCAAATGTATACCATTTACTGATGTAAATCTCAGTAAATTAACATAAAAAACACAAGTTTTAAGAGAAAGAAAAATATGAGGCAAAAATCTGGATAGTTGAGAGGTATGTCAATTTCACATTTTTTTAATCAAAGGAAAAAATGTTAATCACCAGTAAATGTCAAAATATGGCATTAATTCCCTGAAATGGTATATTTTCTGTTTATTCACATTACATTTACATTAACTGGAGTCTAGCTGAACAACTAAAGTAAAGTTTTACTTTTCTGTAAAATTATATCAAAATGCAAATCTTGGTCTTGAAAATCATGTGGAGGTCTTGGATGCCTTTTTTGTATCTGGCATCTAATTTACAGCTGTGGTTTACCCTTTAGGATCTGTTTCCCGTTAAATCATGAAGTCTTAAGGAAAAGATTTGGGAAACACTTTCCCTTGCTGCTAAAGTACTATTGTTTATGGATGTTAAGGATGTAAAGAGCAATTAATCAGATTGGCCCTGAAAAAAAGAAACAATAAAAAAACTGTCATTCTCATAGTTGTAAATGTAGCCAGAGAATGCCAAAGTCCATATGCTGATAAGTAATGTCAGGTCAGATCTAACAAATGAATCTCCCTGTAGTGTCTTATGCCCATGCATATAATTTGCAGTTATACTAGCTCTCAAATAATCAGGGGCATATTTCAAGAGAATCAGGGACAAACCCAGACAAAATCAGGGAGAATCAGGGACATTTGCAAAATATTAATACTAGTAACTTGAGATATTGGCAGAATAAAAGAATGTTAATTAATATACATTTTGTGAAATAAAAGAAATCTATACCTCTTACTGCCATTATTTACTGAGTATAACTCATCACCTTTCCTCCAAGAGTGACCAGTTTTAGGAGGGATTAAGAGGGACAGAGCTATACTGCGGTGGTGCTGCTGCGGTAGCGTTGCCGCCTCACAGTTAGACGTTGCCCGTTCGATTCTCAGTTAGAGCATCTTCTGTGTGGCGACATGCGTGAATGGGCGTTCCTTCATTGAAGGTTGTGCGTTAGGCCTGGCAAGGCAGCACGTAAAAATCTACTGCCAATCATTAGCGGTCCAGAGTTCCGCTGTGGCGACCCCTAACCGGGAAAAGCCGAAAGACACAAACAAAAAGGGACAGAGCTAAATTCTGGAGTCTAAATCAGGGACAATTGAGAGACATGCATTTGGCCCCTAGGATCTGGTTCTTATTAAACTGTGAAATCAGCTAAAGGAACTACTTCAGATACTTGTGTCCCTCCTGCCTTCAAATATGCATTTAGAAATGTTAAGCTTGAATGTTATGACTAATTACAATGGAACTGGAAGCAGAAAAATCAGCCATGGAAAAAACTCTGTGTGAGACACATCCCTTTTTAAGTGCAAAGAAGTTTAACCCTTACTTTAGCACCACAGCAAAAAATAAATGCAATTAACACAGTTACTGAGACTCTATAAAGTACACCATACAGCTTATGGTTCATGATTTTGTGGTTACCTGTTAAGATTCTGTAAAAGGTCTCAATTTAATGCTGCAAGATAACTAAGTATATGTAGTCACACTGCCTTTCATTAATTTACAAAAAGCATCTAGTTAATGATTTGATAGCTTCTTCTTTTGGCTTTTCCCGGTTAGGGATCGCCACAGCGGATCATGTGTCCGCTCATGATTGGCATTGGAGTTATACAGTGTCGAGTTGCCAGCCCAGCACCCAACCTTCCATGGAAGGCACACACACTCACACCTAGGGCCAATTTAGAGTATCCAATCCACCTATAGCATGTCTTTGGGATGTGGGAGGAAACCGGAGCACCAGGAGGAAACCCACGCGACCACAGGGAGGACATCTTCCTGCTACTTCAAGATACTTTCACTATCTGTTGCACAAAGGGGTAACACTGCTTTTTGCCATGCATATGAATGTGCACTCAACAGTGAAACATTTTTTCAAGTTCAGATGTCACATTTGCATTGCACTTTATGATGATGGAAAGCAAGACAAAGTATTTTAAAATGAGTGTGAAAAGCAGCATTTCACACCATGGTGCTGACAATAAAAAAGGGGTCAGATACTGTTTACAGCAAAAAGCTATTCTAAGATAACCATTTGTATAATATCAGTGAAAGAATTATTGTTTTGTGCAATGCATATTAATGTTTGCTAGACATAGAAAGGTTTTTCTTTGTAGCGCTATAACAATTTGTGTTGCATTTCTGATGACAAGCAAGCGGGCTACAGGATTGTAAAATGACATTAAAAATAACATTTGGCATTGCACTATAGACTATATATAAAATGGCTGAGATAAGTTAGCAATGTAGAACTATTCTATGGCAGCAAACAGTATTATACAATATCCAAATTGGAAGTGTTATGCAAATTGATACACAAAAGCTATAAAAACACTGCAATAGAAATATGTTTTGCAATACATACTCCCTGTTTTATCTGTGGAATAGAGTGAAAGCAGCACTGCACTGCAAAATGCATAATGTATATAGATGCACACACAAGAAAAAATGATATTTTCCTGATTACAGCTAGGATATTTTGCTTTATTGTATTGGAACCCACTCTTATTTTAAAATTATAACTGAAAACTGAATTTTCCACTGCAGTACTGAATAAAACATTGTACAACATTGTTTGCAAAGTGTAAATTCTTGACTTTGAGTTCATAGTACAGCATAAGTCTTCACATCCATTCCATCCAGCCATGCTCAACACCTTTTTACTATTTTGCATATGGGGTTTGCATATGGGGTCAGGGTGTCACTTCCATAGTGACAATCATCTTGAGCAAAGGTTTACACTGCCAGGTGGTTAGCCCTGTCACAGTAGCTCATTTGAACTGGTCACTTGTGCACACACTCGTACCTATGGCCAATTTAGGGTGTCCAATCCACCTACTGCATGCCTTTGGAATGTGGGAGTAAACAGGAGCACTCAGAGGAAATCCACATGACCGCAGGGAGGACATGCAAACTCCACACAGAAGGCACCCCAGCCAAGAATTGATCTGGAGAACCTCTTGCTATGAGGCAACAATACTAACTGTTGCACCACCATGGCCACCCAAATCTCATGTATTGTGACTGTATTATGCTGCTATTAATTTGCATAACTATCCATTTCAGAGGAGCTTGTCAATGACAGGAGAGCTATTTCAGATTTAAATGCAACTATACTGTGCTGTCAGTAACACAGTACATTATCAATTTGAATATGAATAGCATTAATCAAATTAACATAATCTGTTGGATGTTTTAGCAATCTGCTTACAGCATGCTGGATATGTTCCGTTAAAGTATAGGGTTTCGGTTGACTTACAGCAAGCTGAAAAAATACAATAGAATCATAATGTGTGTATATCTGTATGTCTTTATATAATACAATAAAAAGAGCTAGCACAGGAAATAAAATTTCAGGCCTTTTAAGTAGTGTCTAATATAAAACCCAACAAAGTAGTCGAGAGTAGTTCCACCATTATATATTGTTTACTTATAAAAAACTGAAGAGGTGTTGACTGCATTCGGTTTCATAAAACTGGTAGATGCAGGAGGAAGGTGAATATCTACCTTTTAACTAACCACCTCCACCTGTAGCGCTTTCTGACTATTAATTCCCTAGCAAAAATGTTGTTCTATAAACAATGCCTATTGCTGAGCAATTACTGCAGACCATTACTACTGCCACTGATGATGGGATGCTGGTAGTAACCAAAACAATTGACTAACTATGGGTGGTCTATCCATGAATACCACTTAACAGTGATATAGACATACAGCAACTTTGGCTACCTTAGAAAGAGCTGAATGAATTATGTGCCAAAGGATAAAGTACTTATTCATATATCAATTAAATATCACAAAACCAAGAAGTAACAAAGACTTTAGAAAGAATTCCTGGATGGCAGGTTTGGAACCACTCATTATAGACTCATATGCTAGCTGTTCATCTTACAAGAGAAACCTTTAGAGCATATATTGATACAACTTTTAATGACTGTTTGAATTTTGATGGTTAAAATCAGTCCGTTTGCCAGTGTGAAAGTAACTGGTAGGACACAAGCCTATAAGTTCAGTTGTTCAGAATCCTGGATGAGCAGAGAGATGTGATGCTAGGTTTCATAGCTATGCAGGTATATTCAGCATCATAAATTCCTAACATTGTAGACATATTGAGTTCATGTACGTGGGATGAATGATACCCCTGTATATTCCAACAAGTATGGTTCCCATTCAGTTATTTTGGAAGTGGTGCGCGATGAGTATAAATGCATTATTGTGCTTGATAATCCAGAAAAAAAGAATGAGGGACATGGCTGTCTGAATAGCAGTACCGCTTACCTCTTACAGACATAACTATTGATACCTATGAAAAACGCAGCAAGCAAGCAAGGCACAGAAAACATAATACCACTTGCCAACAAACAAGTGGCACCACTGAGCATGTACTTGGTCACCTAAAATTGCACCTCACTTGCAAAGTCATATCCTGTTGTGCAAGTTGGGCTATACAAAGTTAAAGCATTCACTGTAATCTTAGTAAGCTCAGTGCTGCATTACATGACTGCAGACATAATGACAACTGCGGCACCATGACCAAAGTTAAAGCAAGTGTCAGATGAAGACATTGCATAGGTCATAATGCAGACGAGACTAAAACTCTAACCAAGAATATTCAAAGATAACAAATCCCATTCATAGTTGAAGTATACATAAAAAGGAAGGTGTAAAAAACATTTTTTTCTTTTTGTGTGTGTGTGTGTGTGTGTGTGTGTGTGTGTGTGTGTGTGTGTGTGCACGCTGTCAATGCACAGTCCACTGTGTCATGCACGATACCCATATACAGTAAAAACAGAAAACATGTGCATGAATAATCTAGAAATGCATATTTTTTATTTAATGTAAATATATACACCATTTCTACAAACTAATATTGTATTATACATTATAAAGTTTGTGACATAATCCCAAGTGATAGATATATCATATCTTCTATAATGAAAAAGACATTCTTACCTTCCCCAACCAAAGATAGACAGTCCTTTAATTCTTGTTAATGCAAGTAAAATGTGGACATGATGGAAATGAACATTACAAATGATATAAAGAAGATAGACAGTGACAGCATAATAAATACCCTACAGAAAAAAAGAAGCCTAGACAGGGAATGATATCAGCAGATACACATGCGCTTAGCAGATTGAGCAGCATGTATCAGGATCCCTGTCCTAAAATGCTGTGTGCCAGCCTTAACCACCCTGAAAGTGATGCTGCACCTCCGCATAGTGACTGCATGCTAAGTAAAGGCAACTGTGCTGGGAAGATTGAAAATGTACCCCTACTGATGTTTGTGAAGCACAGACTTGATGACAGTGGTGTGCATATACCATTTGTGACCTGCCAAATGTAGGTTTGGAGCACACTGTTCTATGATCACAATGAATGCCAGCACCAGGTATGCCAGCCAATACCCAGAGAATTTCTATCTGCAAAACATCCATGGAATTGTGGCCTTAGTGAGTCACAAATTAGGACAGTGACTGTAATTCCCTCATGAATTTATTTTTTATTCTCCAGGGCCAGCAAGTAGTGGCCATCATATGACTATTAAATGCTGGATATGAACATGCCGCTCACATGTAGCAGGTTTGGACCAGATTCCACAAGGGAAACAATGATCACACATACTTTGCAGCTAATTCATTGAGCAGTACACACTTGTCTGCAAATTTGGATGCAGAAAGCATGCTTTTGCCCACTTCACTATAGTCATATGTATGATAAGTGTGATCTAAATACATGCCAGTGATCAGCCTTTTGACAGTTGGGAACCCCTCCTGACTGACCTGCAAACTCTTGCCATAATCAACATGTGTCAAATCTTCAGAAAGCACGTCCTAGCCCTCCATAGGTCTGCTGGAAGTACAGCCAGTGTTCAAGGTTTTATGCAGTAGTGTAGCAAGGACAGGATGAACAGAGCAACCTCCCCAGTAGCTAAGTGTTTGGGTGTGCGTTTGGCTGATCCCAACCCCTCTTTAATGTATACAGGCTTTTAAAAGCCAGTATTGCATTTGCAGTCAAACCTGACTGCAGTAGCTCTCTGTGTTTGGTATAAACTCTAGCAACTGCTAACTACATTGTAGCAAGCAGTTTTCTAGAGTTTAAAAGCAAAAAAAAGAAATTTAAATTAAAACCTGAGTGTTGTGGCAACTGCTTGATCTATTTGTAGCAAGCAGTTTGCTACAGTTAAAAAATATATTTTCTTAAATGTGAAGAAGGGTGGTCAGGAAGCAGGCCACAGAAATGGGACCTGGATTGCTGGGGTGCTACTTAGTTGGTGTGCAAGCAAAAGGAACACTTTTTCTTTTTTTGCTCTACAACTGAAGTGCTAGGAGAATGCCAAGTGGGTAGTTCATGGGACCTGTACAGGGGTCTAGATGAGCCAGCTATGCTTTTGGTTTGATGTATCATAGAATGAGCATGTCCAGTCCCTGGGTATACACTTGCAATGCCATCAAAGACCACACAGTTCACCCTAGGTATTTGCATTTGGAAGAATAATGCCAAAGGATGTGATCATGGACATTTGGCTATTAGTGATTAAAGGTCACTGCAAAAGTAAGCTGGTTCAGCCTATTGTTATCATTAATCACCTCCACCCCCCCAACAGGTGTTGTCTGTGTCTTTCCCAAGGCAGAGTGGTTAATATCTACTTCTGTAGCAGCACAGCCCACAGGGTGACATTGCCAGCTCCCATATTCAAAGCCACACATATAACTGATCTCTATGTCCACAAAGCTTTGTCTGCATTGCCACCCCATGATCCAGTACTATGATACATGCGAAAACCCAAGCAAGTGCTGTAGAACAATCACCTGTGCAAATTAGAGAGAATAACATACAACACATACATTAATATCCAAAACAGCAATTCCCAAGTACATTTCCTTACTCACTTGCTACCACCACTTACAGGGCATTCCTTCTGGGGTTTGCCAGTGATAGTTTAACACAGGACAGGCATAGGTCATGCCACTTGTCAATGCAATGGGAGGCCACAGCTAAAGCTCTTAATTCAACAAAAGTTCTTTCTCAACTAAAAATTTCTAACCTACCTCCATTAGAAGCCAGGCAAGATACAGCTATAAGTACTCTTCTCCTTAGAATAGAATGTAGCCTGCCTACTACTGCTTTTTGTTCTTATCAGAATATTACTCTACTTAAATCTTCCAGGAATAAAATTCTTAGGCTCATTAACTTGGGTAACAACAAAATGTATCACTGCTTTATCACAAAGAAAAAAAAAGAAGTTATGTACTTACCATAACGTTCCATGTTTGCAGTCCATCTAGCCTACATTCTTGCTGGATGGGGTTCGGAGCCAGACCTCAGATCCGACTCAGCTGATACTAAAGCTCGAGAGCTTTTACTGGCTCAAGGCTATCCCCTACTCCATGGTGCACCACGGCAATACCAAAGATCTTGTTTGCAAGAAAGTGACTAACTATATAATGGAGATTATTCTATCAATAACTATACATATAAACAAAAAAATGTTTTATCATTCATAGCATATGGACAGACAACTATCACAAGGTCAGACAGCAAAAGGATAGTCCACCAGTTCCTCCAGGATACAGGAAGGGGGAAGGAGGGTGGGGCACAAGAATGTAGGTGAGATGGACTACAAACATGGAACGTTATGGTAAGTACATAACTTCTTTATGTTATGTAGTCCTATCTTGCCATAATTCTTGCTGGATGGGACAGCATCCCCAGCACCTTTTTCCTGGGTGGCTCAAGCAAAGAGACTCTTCAGCACAGTGGACCCAAAGGATGACCTGTCCCAGGAGGCCAAATCTAATTTGTAATGAGTGATAAAAGTATGAGGTCTTGCCCATGTTGCTGCTGCACAAATGGTATAAATTGGGAGTTTTGATTTGAAGGCATGAGAAGCTGATACTGCTCTAGCTGACTGGCCTCTTACTTTAGCAGGTAGTTGTTTTCCAACATTTTTGTAAGCAAATGAGATGCAGTCTGCAAGCCATTTAGACAGAGTTACCTTAGAAATGGGTAAACCTTTGTTTTTCTCTGACAAGGAAACAATTGATCCAATTTCCTGAAATCTTTAGTCCTGTGCAGGTAAAATCGGAGGATTCTATGGACATCTAATTGATGCAGTCTGTATTCTGATTTGTTACCATAACTGGGGAAGAATACTGGTAATTCAATAGTTGTGTTTAGATTATGTTCTGAGCATACCCTAGGAAGGAAAGAAGGATTAGTTCTTAAGGAAACTCTGTCCTTATGAAAAATAATATATGGAGGTCGAATGGTCAGAGCTTGCAATACTGAGACCCTCCTAGCAGATGTAATAGCTACTAAAAACAATGTCTTCCAAGACAACAATTTCAAGTCAGATGAAGAAGCCGGTTCAAATGGTGGAGAAATCAATGAGGTAAGAACTAAGTTTAAGTCCCAGGGGTCCAGGTGTTGCCTGATTATAGGTCTGAGAAGGACGGCCACTTTCAAAAAGGTTTTACATAAAGACTGGGACATAATAGAGTTTCCCATGTTCCCAAAATGATAACTTGAGATGGCAGCCAACTGAACTCTAATGGTAGCAGCTGCAGCTCCTTCTTGAAAAATATATGCGAGGAAGGACAGAGTAGACTCAATGGGGGCTGAGTAGGGATCTATGACCTGTTTTTCCACACAAATGGAAATCCTTTTCCATTTGCTGGATTATAATTTTCTGGAGGAAGGTTTGTGGGAAGAAATTAGGATGTGTTTTACAGTAGGAGAAAGGGATAAACACCTGGCTATTCATGGAACTGGAGCAGCCATGCTGTCAATTTCAGGATGCGGATGGTAGGATGGAACTGTCCTGACTGGTGAATCAGGAGGTGTGGAAATGGTTCCAGAATCCATGGTTACTCCAAGAGATAAGGCCACAGGAAGGGGAACCAGACTTGGAGAGGCCAGTAAGGTGCAATGAGGATCAGGGTACTCCAACAGTTTTGCTTTCTGAATCATTTTGGGTATGAAGGGAAAAGGTGGAAAAGCGTAAAGAAGTCTGGGAGGAAAATTGTGGACCAGAGCATCCCTGGGTGTCATCCCTGGATGGGGAATGAGGGCAAAGTAGTTACTGCATTTGGTGTTCAAGCGCATGGTGAATAGATCGCAGCAAGACTCACCCTATCTATGGAAAATATGTTCTGCAACTTCTGTTTTCAGGGACCACTTGTGAGGCATCAGAATTGCTCGACTCAGTTTGTCTGCTATCACACTGAACTTCCCCAGAATGTGTATTGCTACCAAAAAATGTTGAGTGTCCATCATCCAATTCCATACTCTTAGTGCCTCTTGACAAAGTGGGTAAGACTTGGTTCCCCCTTGCTTGTTTATGTACCACACTACTGACAGGTTGTCTGATTGAATTGCAATTGTTCCGGTAGGAAGAGAGCTGTGAAGTGCTTGCAATGTGTATAGCACTGTTCTCATCTCCAGAAGATTTATGTGCAAGTGGTTTTTGTGATCCTACCAGACACCTTGGACTGTCATTCCCAGATAATGCCCGCCCCACCCTATCTGGGAAGCGTCCATGGTTAAGACTGCCATAGTACCTAGGACTTGAAGAACTATTCTGGCTTGTACTTTGTCTTTGTTCAGCAGAAGTCTAACTTGGCTGTGTAATGATTCTATCCTTTCTGGAATCAGTTTTGCTGATATGGTGGTTGAGTCTAGATCTGAGCCTAAGATGACAATATGCTGCGATGGAGATAAAGCAGATTTTTTTAGATTTAGTGTAATTCCTAACCTGGCACACAAGGATAGAGTCTTGCCCCTAGCTCGGATTAGTTGGTGCTTGGTGGTAGCAGTGAGGAGCCAGTCGACAAAGTACGGAAACACCCAGAATCCTTGACATCTCAGGTGAGCCGTGACCACCGCCACACATTTGGTGAACACTCTGGGGGCTGTAATGAGGTCAAAGGGCAGTGCTCAAAATTGGAAATGACTGGCTCTCAGCCGAAAGCATAGGTATCTTCTGGAGCGCTTGTCCATTTTGATATGGTAGTACGCATCCTGAAGATCTATGGAGCACATGTCTTTTCTGATAAATGGAATAATTGACTGCAGAGTGATCATTCGGAACTTCGATTGTTTTACAGACTTGTTCAGTTTGCTGAGATCTAGAATTGATCTCCAGTCCCCAGTCTTTTTTGGAACTAAAAATAATTGAGTGCAAGTTCCAGATCCTATTTGCTCTGTGGTGACTTCTTGGATGATTCTTTTTTGAAGCAACAAGATGACTTCTAACGTTGCACGGTCTATTTGATTGGGTGGGTACATCTGGTAAAGACTGATTTGTAGGGGGATCAGAAATAAAAGGAATGAGGTAACCTCTGGAAATTATATTTTGTACTCATCAATCGTGAGAAATTTGTAGCCAGGAGCTTGGGTACAGTGAGAGATGACCCCGACTGCCTCCAGAGATGGACAGTCAGACCCCCCTTCAGGGACGATGAAAGGGCCGATCAGAGAAAGCATCTCTATCACCCTGGTGCTATGGACCCCCTCTCCTGCGAGAGCAGCGCCTTCCATTATAACTGCCCCCTCTGCCTCTAGGGAAGGGTTGACCATGTGCTTGAGGGAAACCTTTTTGGGATTTTTGATACCACATTTTTCCTCCTGTTTGACCCTTGGGATAGGGTCTGGAAGGAAGGGAAAAATGGACTCTCACAGCAGATAAGGTTTTCCCTTCCTGATCGCACCTGGTCGAAGTCTTCTTTACCTGAGGTCCAAATAGAGTTGAACCATCAAAGGGGATGTTAGTAAAGGAAGACTTGCAGGACTCTGTAAAATTGCATAGATGCATCCAGGAATGTCTCCTAAGAGATATTCCTGATGCGGCCACCTTATTCGCTCCATCAGCTGCATATGAAATTAGCATCATGGAGGAGTTAGCAATAGAGGCAAGGGTAGAGAGCTGTGAAAATACCTTGTCAGCAGATCCTGAAACTACTGAACACTGAAGGGTATCTCTCAACTCTTTTAGGAGATCCCTTTGTAGTCTAGTAAAATGCGAGAGGTAGTTCAGTGATCGTAAGGTACAAACTGCTTAAGAAAAGGTACACTTTTCATACCTATTCATCGTCCTAGACTCTTTATTAGTAGGATGGATATTTGAGGATGTCTCAGATAACTCCTTATTTGTGGCTGCTGCTACCACCATAGCATCCACAGGTACTCCCTTGGTTAGAAAGGTTTTTATCTTCTGGAACAGTGATAAACTTATTAGGCCTCCTCGGGACAGGCTCCACTGTGTCCGGAGGGGTCCAAGCTTTTCGAGATATGACCCCTAACAGCTGGTCATATGATGGTGTCACCCAGGAGGTGGAAGATCGGGAACCAAAAGCCTCAAGGTACACTGATTCATCCTCAGTAGGGTAAGAGGTCTTCCAATCACCCCTCTGTCTAAGGATTTCTAGGATGTCCGCAAAAGAGACACCCTCAGAGGGAGATCTTGGGGACCCTTCTGACTCATCCAAATCAGTGTCAGAAGTGACAGACTCAGGTGAATCAATATGCTTCCTCTTGCAGACTCCCTTCCTTGGGACCTCCCCAGTGGGATAATCTGGGGAGGTTTTGGAAGAGGGGACACCTCCTATGGCAGCTCCTTGGGGCTCTGGTTCCCTACACTTAGAAGCTGGCAGGAGAGAAGAGGCTTCTACCGGCTGCTGGAGGGATTTCAGGTCCAATGGCAGGGTTTTGTACTTTATGACCTCGAAGGCCTTACCACCCCACTCCAAAAAAGACCTCCACTCTGAGGAAGTGGAAGATCGACTCCAAGCTGGATGAGCAGGCTTTGAAGTGGACATGGGAACTGAGCTCACATGAGCCAAAGCACCAAGAGGGAGAGTAGGCTCGGAAGAAAATCCAGGGTGACTATCCCTCCTGGAGTCAACTGGAGAGCATCGGCTCCCAGACCCCTCGGCTCCAGATTGAGTCGATGAAGTTAGAGCTATCGGTTCCAAAGAAGCAGAAAGAGTTTTCAGAACCGAGGGTTCCAACATAATATGACCCGAAGCATTACACTCCAAGAGTGAAGCAGTTGGAGAAGGAACAGAAGACTGAGGCTGGGACAGATCTGAAACCTTTGGGTCCGGAGAGGTTAACATTTTTGCCAGAGCCGGATTGCAGAGCAGCTGCTTCACCACCCGCTGTACATCTTCATCAGTGTCCTGGAGGAATCGGTGGAGATAGATGGAGATCTCCTCCTTTCTAAAATAGGAGATCTTAATATTGGTGACACTGGTTCCAATATAGGTGAATGCCTTGATAAAGAAGATTGTCTCAGAGCTGATGAGCCAGATGGCAATGTGACCGGAGAAGCAGGATCTGAGCCAGAACTCTCTGGATCTGTCACTTTAGACTTTTTTGTTGGTTCCAAAGCAGGAGCCAATGGAGATTTCCTTTTCTGAGTTTTAGAGACCATCTGACCTTGTTCCAGCTGATCTTGGAAGGAACGTTTCATCAGACCCCTGTCAATAAGTTTTCTCTTGCATTCATTGAGAACCCTGCTGCTGAACGCATGACAAAAAGCATAGGGTTCTTGCCAGTGTGCTTCTCCAAGACAGTACACACAACTTGCATGACTATCAGTCAACATCTTCTGAGGACATTTATCACACTTTTTGAAGCCAGAAAGGTGGTGTTCTCTATGTTCCTTATCTTTATCCTTATCCTTTGACATTTTAAAAGAAACACACAACAATAAAGTACAACTATAAGGAAGAATAATTATTATATATATATTTTTTATATGTATAGAGGAAAAAAAATAGCACACAAGAGGAAGGCCCTCTAACTTAAATGGGCCATACAAACCTAAGAGAAAGGGAAAGGGGATTCTAACACTCATGCAAACACTCAAGAATAATATAGGTTAAAAACTATTATAAAGAAAGAATGAGAAATATAGCAAAAATATCAAAAAATTTCACTTAGCTAACGAGCCCATAAAGAAGACAACCTTGAAGGTTTCTTGGCAAACAAGATCTGGTGTATTGCCGTGGTGCACCATGGGATAGGGGATTGCCTTGAGCCAGTAAAAGCTCTCAAGCTTTAGTATCGGCCGAGTTGGAGCCGAGGTTCGGCTCCGAATCTCCATCCAGCAAGAATTATGGTGAGAGAGGACTACATAACATCAACTGGTTTCATATCTGTACTTGAGCTATATTTCTTCTCAACTCTCACACTTTAAAAAAATATCAATGTAAGGTACAGTCCTCATCTTTGCAGTAAATTAACTCTCAGAGGAAAAAAGTTATTCCACAAGGAACTCAGATTTCTGTTGTGTCTTGTACTTTACATCAGGGTAGGTGGGGTTTATTGCAATGGGGTAGGCTTTATTAAGGCAGTTCATTGATGACTACCTGTGATTAAAATACAGATGAGGTCTTTCACTTTTACCCACAGACTGCCTCAGTATGTACCTACTCATTATAGTCAATTTATCGACTATATACACCTCTGGTGTCCTAAGGCCAACCTTAGTTGAACTGAAGCCTTAGACAAAGGACTGCATGGGGCCCTCTGATGCCCACTAGTCCCCTGTGCACCACCCCGGTGCTCTTCCCCTCATTTTCCCTCATTCTTGTACCCCACCAAGCAGATGAATTATGTCTTTCTTGTTTTTTCACACTTCTGCTTATTTTTAACTTTAATCCACCCTATCATTTCAACACACACTAACTGGCCAAGACTCCATTGTAGTATATTTGGAGGAAGTAACTGAATTATGCCAGGGGGCCTGAAATCTGCTAAGCCTCCAGAAGTCAAACAGTTCTAGATAATCTGAGTTGCATCTCAGGGAATCACTACATTACTATAATTAAAAGCCACAATATATTATTTCAACTGGCTTCACACAAATGCACACTACATCTGCAAAGATAGAATAATGACTACTTAATATGAACAAACAACAATGGTGGCAACCACTTTCATCCACAAATATCTTTTGTACTCATCAATTAAAGCCAACATTGCTGACCATGTTTACCTCAGATATCAGATTGTAGTGAAAAATAAAATTGGCCACAATAATTAATTCTAACCTTCCCTACACACACTTTTATCATCTCAGCTGATTGCAGTCAGAATACAACCTGCTCATATCTCTCAACATTTTAGCTCAAGAATCAAGGAGAAAGCTAAAAATAGTGGTATAAAAATGACCAAAATCAGGCCAACATCAGAGAAAGCAATTACCTTCCTATACTTAGAAACTACCAATAACAACAAGCTTTGAATCTGTATGTTTTTCTGAAAGCTATTAAATCTGCTTCTCAAATGTCTGCCATTATTATTTGGTAACTGCAATTTTCACTGATTTCCCGCCAAAGCTACAAACCTGATTACGAACAGGTAAAATATTACAGAAACATTCTGTGAAATCACAGATGGTTGAGAGCTTCAATGTCCCCTGTCACATAGACACACACACACATCCATATGCAAACACATAAATGTGACCATCAATTAACACATAAATGTGACCATCAATTACTGTCAGTTGTATGACAAACTGTACACCTCAGATATTTGATTGCATCAAATGAATGAAGAAATGCATAAATAACTGCCATATATGGACTTTTTATCTCAGCTTGCTGCTGTCAGAATGCACTTTAAAACCTACCACACTCCACGTACCTCTCAATCTATTTACTCAAGAATCAAGGGAAAGCTAAATATAATGGTGGATGAAGGATCAAACTCAGGGACAGCTACTGCATTTATATACTTAGAAACCTGCAGGAATAACAGGCTTTATGCTAGGATATTTTTTCTGAAGCATGTTTATTCTGAAATTCAAAAGTCTGTCATAATTATTTAGTGACTGCAATCATTACAGATTTGCCAAAAAAGCTACAGACTTTATGGAGAAGAGACCAAAATATGAGGCAAAAAAATCAGAGGCATTTTGTGAAACAGAACAGCTGAGAAAATGTATGCCCCCATACATACATACTACATACATACTACATATTCACACACACACATACTCACTTATACTTACCTTCCCGCAAGTTGGCAGTAGTAGGCATTGGGGTTGTAAAAGGAAATACTTACGAAAAAAAAATAAACTTGCTCCTGCATTCATGCAGCTCCTCCTTTCTTTCTCTTTCAGTCTCAGGCTGTCAGTCACTTGATGCATTCTACGTTAACAGAAAGGGACCCTTACTGTGTCATGCAACAGCTCAGTGAGATGTTTGTTGAGTGACATTTCTGATATCCTGAACACCAGTGAAGACCTCTAAGGATTGCTGGGGTAAATGTAATGCCAGGCTGTTTTGTAAACAGTCCAATGACTTGATTCACCTTGTCCTAGAACTAAAAGTATCCACAGATTTCTGAGAACCATAAACAAAACAAAAAGTTAGAAAATAAACTATTTTGTATTTAAAAATTACAGTTGACTTGGTCTTTGATAGATTTTTTTTATTGGGGGATGTAACCCAGTACTACTATAAGATGTCCTTGTTTCTTTCATTCCAGTCCTCGTGGTTGCTCTGGCCACCTAGAATAACATTCGTGAGCTCATCAGGAATTCTGAGAAACCAAGACATTTGTCAAAAAAATCATTCAAAAGAAAATAAATGTAACTGTTTTACAGTCACTGGCTGACTTCTACCAAGTTAATTAATTTCTAATTGTTATGGTAAACCATTTCTAGACAATTCTCCATTATTCTGTTGAAGGCTATAGACTGGGACTTAATTTATTATATTTTTAAAAACTTCTGTCTGATATATGTCAGTACATGTTAACGTAAAAAACTTAGCTATATATATTCGCATCTGCCCACAGAATTTACAACTACTACTACTGTGTTTGTTACATATGATTGTTAAATACACCTCAGATATTTTGTCCTGCAGGTGTCATCACGCTTGCATTTTATCATTTACTCTGTGTATCATCATTATTTTACAACACACAACATTATACAAGTACTAAACCTGTGTTGCATTAATCTTGCAGTGGTAGTTTAAATTCTTTCATGGTTTTTCTTTATACTGCTTTACTATGTGCTTGTTTTGATTATCTTGCATTTTCATTCTTGATTAAATGGCCCACCTTATAGCTGAAAAGTGTCCTTGGACCAGTTCATTTACCTGGTAAACAAATATCAAATATAAATGTTCAAGTTATTTAATCTGCTACTTTTAACAATACAGGTATTGAGGCTTCCTGAAATATGTTATCCTGCTGTTGGCAGTCTTTGAGTTGTCACTCCTTTTATTTAACCATTTAAAATGTCAGGACCACTAGAGCAAGTTCTGAAACATGAAGAGTGAATGGCTGAAAAAAGCCCAAGATGGCTATATCTCAGAATATTCTCTTTCCTCCAAGGTATGGCAATCTTGGAGTTAGGCAAGCTAGCTCTCTGCAAAGGGGTGTAAGAGATTTGTTCTTCTATACTGTTTTGTTCTATTTTATGTGTTGTGTATTGGCATTTGGCATTTTGATTGCTGACATTTCAATAGGGAGCGCTTTTTTCATTTGGACTGGAATACTGTTTGTGTAAGAGACAAGGGAAAACCACATTTGTACCTTTAATTTTTTTCCCTCCTTACAGTAGCAATAGGAACAGAGTTAAATACAAGGCTCAGAGATTTTCTTGAGGAAGAGCTTTAAAGTTTACCTGTAGGGACATAAAAAAGCATGCACTCACTGAATCACCAAGAAAATGTCTGGACTGACTTGAAGCTGAAATTTACACGTATGCCTAATGTTATTCTTAGTTTAATTATTAGACATGGTGTTGTCAACTTTCATTCTATCCTCAACTGTTGTGTCCAGATAAAAAACTCAGATCAACTTAGCCATTACTAAAGCTCTTGGCAACCGAAAAGCTCTTGAGCTTCTCCCTTACCTATAATGCACCAAACCCTAGCATACCACAAAGCCCATTTGCCATTTTTTGCAAAAGGACATGGTCAACCATAGCTCTTGAGCTTCTTTGCTATTTTCAAATAAGCTAGCTTTTGTTTTTCCTTCTGCCTTTTCTTCTTAATCTTTCTAGTTACTATTAATCCCTTACCCTTGGAGTTTTTGTAGTTCTGTAAATACCATCAATGGTGTTTATCCCTTCCTTTATTTACATGTTTATGTATTCCTTTTTATTCAAAAAAAAAGTTTCCATCTATTTTATTCCTTTTTTGTTGTAGAATGGCTGAGTAGGCCTATTCCAGCTTCAAACAGTGTTCAAAATTTGGGCACAAGTTGCATTTTTCAGACACACAATCTTTGTGTTTATTGTTTAGGTCTGCAGCACCTACAAGAAGACTGTTCAATCTGCCACAAGTTTATTCCTTGTGTTTTAGTGGACAGAAAGAACAAACTAATACTAAAAGGTTTGTTGCCTTCCTCTTTTGGATAAGCTATTTCAGGGACATTATCCCCCAAAACTAAGTCCAAGGAGTCAAACTGTGCCATTGCCTATGCTTCCTCTACTCAATCCTCAGAATTATTCAGGAAAAGGATTAAGTTGGATTTGAGGATGTCTCAAACCTCTCCCCTAGGAGCCAAAGAACAAGAGATTTATGGATTTGAAGTCCTCAAAGCCAACCAAAAAATATTCGGAGCCGACTGTGTCAGATCCTATTGTATTGCCTAGGACCCCATTATTCTTTATCTCTGGCTCCAGTTCTTTCCAGGTTCATATATCCCTTTATGGAAAGGCACCATACTAAACCTTCTTTACTGACCTTGTCTCACTCCTCCAGAAGTTTGACTGAAGATGATGTGGATAGGATGATGACAAAGTTTCTCTTGGTGCAGATCCAGATGGGTGTCTCACCAGCTCCTTCCTCTTCAGATCAGGAGGCCCGTCCTTTCACCACACCATCTCTTCAGACTCTTTCTTTGATCCATTTCGTTGCCTCAGAGTCCCTGGATCTAAGTCTCTTGGGTCTGTCTGGCTTGGATCTGAAGATAACCTTATCTTTGGATCCAAAGCTAACTCTGAGTGTCATGGCTCCAACACCTTTAGAGCCAGAGGACTCTCAGAGCCGAAGCTTCCTTGTCATATCCAGGGTGCTGGGATTGACTCCATAGGACTCGGAGCCATCTCTGTGTCTTGGTGCTTTGGCATTGGATAGCTCAGGTCCGACTTCCTCCTCAGCAAGACTGCTTTCATGGTGGGAGGAGAGAGAGGTCCAGCAGCTTGCCTTCTTGGTGGCAAGGTCTTCTCTTTACCCAGGATGGTCTGTCTTTGAGGTTGTGAAGCTGGTGTTTTCTGCTCCAACAGGAATGATGGACCCACCTCTTCAGATCTTTAGTCCAGCACCCAGATGTCTCTGCACTTGGAGCTTCATCATTCAACTTCACAAGAGCAGCCAGCTTTAAACTTCCAGTCTACCCAGCAGGGTTTCATAGTCTCTTCTGACACTTCCTTGGAACATCTCACTGAGGAAGTCCCTAGGAAGAGAAAGTGCAAGAGGAGGCATTTGGACTCTCCAAAAGAGCCAGTCACCGAGGATACAGACTTCAATGAGGGTGAAGGTTCTCCATGATCACCTCTAGAAGATGTCTTATTTGCAGACATCCTTGAGATCCTGAAATAGAAAGGTGGTTGGACCGCCATCATCCCTTCACCTGAGGAGTCAGTTTTTCTGGAGGCCTTTGCAGCTGGTCCATCTACTTTGTGGGTTACTCCACCCACTGAATATCTTATTGATCTGGTCTTTCACTGGCATGGAAAGAGCCTGATGTAGATGAACCAATACCCAAAAGGCCAGACAGGATTCTAGCTCCACCTCTGGGGAAGGAATTTTGGACTAAAGGGGTGCCCATGGATGCCACGGTCATAATGTTGGCCACCAAGAAGGAAGTTGTCAAACAGAGTTCCTCCATTCGTCCCCCTAACAGGGAGTCTAGGACAATGGACAGGTTTGGGAAGCACGGCTATGCTTCAGTGATTTTGCTCTTAGATCACTGAACTATTTGACACATTTTACTAGGCTGCAAAGAAAGTTGATCAAAGAACTAACTTCCCTGTCAGGCATCATTTCTGCTGAGGCCCAATAGTTTGTAGCTTCTCAGTTAGCTACCCTCCAATCTATCTGAAATTCATCCAAAAGGCTTATTTTGCATGCAGCTGAAGGTGCTTTAAGGGTTGCAGGTTCAGGCATATTCATTAGGAGGCATGTCTTTTTGACTCCTCAATGATCCTTTTCTAGGAATCAACAAGGTGGTTGGAAAATGTGGTTCAGGAAATCCCAGTCCTTTCCAGGACACATGCGGAGAAAGTTCTCCTAGGGGCAGGGGGGAACTCAAATGAATGATGATTCCTCCATGGCAGAGGAAGTCCACAAAACCAGGGGTCCAGGGATTCTCCCTCTTACAAACCCTACCAGCCCTCCTGAAAGGTGGGCCAATTGCCAACCTCTGGAGTTAATTGGGAGTCGACTATTCTTGCAGCAGAGAGTCTGGCAAGACATAATAAAATATATTTGGGTGCAGGGGATTATTTCAAGAGGTTATATCATACCCTTTTCCCTTCCACCCTCAACTATACAAAAAATTCCTGATGTTTCACCCAGTCAGAGGAAAGAAGCAGCAATACAAATACAAAAGCTGCTATAAAACAAGAGTCATCCAAGAGGTCCTGCCAGAACAGGCAGAATTCGGAATATATTCAGGCTTCTTTTTAGTGCCAAACAAAACGGGACTGGAGACCAATTTTGGATCTCTGTAACAAGTCAGTTCGACACACAGAGCTTTGGATGATCATGGTTCAGTCCATTCTCCCTTTTCTGGGCAAGAATGATTGGATGTGCTCAATAGACCTTTTAGAGGCATACTAATATAATATTTTCTCCCATACAAAACTCATCTTGTCACAATAATAATGCATATAAATGCTCGTACCTCTTCATCTATTCCTTAACTTTGGTGTGTATGTTAGAGGCATGCTATCACATAAAGATGAATAGACAATCCAGAAGAAATTTATATTTCCAGCTGGGATCCAGTAACTACCAATTCAGTAGCATCTCCACAGCCCCTGGGGTGTTTACCAAAAGCATGGTAGTAATAGTAGCTCACTTGAGACTGCAGGGATTCTGGGTGTTTCCATATCTAGACGTCTGGCTCATTACCACCCCGACCAGGCATCTGTTAATAAGGGCAAGAAATCAGTTACTCCAGATTTGTTCTCATCTGGGGATAACCATAAATTAGGACAAGTCTCACTTACAGCCACCTCAAAATTTAGAATTCACAGGAGCAGTTTTCAACACAAAGTCAGTGACAGCTTCTCTTCATCTTTCAAGGGTACAGACAATCAGATTACAGGTCAGAAAAATAATCTGCAGTTCCAAGATCTCAGCCCACTTGTTCCTTCAGGCTCTAATATCAATGTCAGTGGTGATAACCATAGTACCTCTAGGCAGATTTCATATATGGAGTCTTCAATAAATGTTAGCAACACAGTGGCCTATTCTTCACCAACACGTCAGCACAAATAAGAATCACTCAGGCATGCAAGAGAGATCTTAAGGTGGTGGATTCAATCTGATCAGGTTCTACAAGGTCACCTATTCATTCTCCCTCAGCCCAAGGCCATAGTGACCATGGATGTTTTCCAGTTGGGGTTCACTTTCTGTGGAAAACAGCCAAAGGCACTTGGTCCCCTGAAGAGGCCAACTTGCATATAAATGTCCTAGAGATGAGAGCAGTGCTCTTAGCATTGCAAGCTCTCCAGAATGTTCTCCCTTCAGAGACAATTGCTATGGAAATGGACAATATGTCAGTAGTTTGGTACATTAACAAACAAGGAGGGACAAATTCATACCCCCTTGTGTCGAGAAGCACTCTGAGACTGGCAATGGGCAATCTCATGCAACCACTTTCTCATAACAGTGCACATTCTGGGAAAGTCCAATGTGATAGCAGACAGATTGAGCAGGTGCATTCTTGTACCTCACAAGTGGTCTCTCAACAAGAATGTGATAGAAATGATTTTTCATTGATAGGGCCAGCCATGCTGCTATGTTTTTGCTTCTCCCCTAAACAACAAATGCAGCAGCTACTTTGCCCTAATTCCCCCATGGGTGGAATCACAGATGGATGCTCTTCTTCTTGGTTAGGGAAATTAGATATCAAAGCAGTGTTTCAGTTGATGACAGTGTCTGAACAGAACTGGCAAAAGCTGGACATGTGTTTGGATATAAGTTGTCCATGGATGGATGGTTAGATTAAACCTTTTGAGACAGGGAAGAACAACATTAAATGATGAGACTGTTAAGGAAGTTTTGGGGATTTGTCAGAATTTTGTGGTCCACTTTAATGGGGTATTCATATAAGAGGAAGATTTGGATACCCTGTGATGATTTACAGCTGTACACCTATGCAGCTGGGACTTAGGCATGGAAGCTTATTTTGGTGGTAAGTGAGTTTTGCCATATCTTGATCAGAACAGCAATTTAGAAAATTGAGGAAAGACATTCTAGCCACTCAGGAGGTATAGAGAGATTAAGCCCTGATTGTGGTCTAGTGAACCCAGGTGCAGTTAATGGCTCTGGTGACCAAATGTGCAGGGATGGTGCCAGTGCTCATGTTGGGGAAATGGGCAGTTATGTGGACATTACTTTTGGTGATCCATGATAGAGACTGAGGATGTTTCAGTGGGGGGCATTGTCCAAAGAATGAAAAGGATGATGGGATGGCTGAGATCCCATGGAGGTAGAGAGATGCCATTGCACACCTGTCCATCAGATACTACCAATATGGGAGTGGAAAGTAACGGGGTAGGCCAAGGTGCAAAACCTCCAGGCTGACTGTGATGGTCAGGATCATCAGTAAGCCCTCAGGTTCTATAACCAGCGCAAGCTGTATTGGAGTAAGTCTGGAGAGAGGGAGAAGCTGGCAGACCCAGCACAGACATTGGGCACTTTGTAAGAAGACTGTAGGATGGAGCATGAAAGCAAAAAATCCTTAAAAAAAAAACTGAAGAAAGTCATTGCATTTTTGGAACTGATACCTGTTTGAGTGGCCAAAAAGTCTGAGAATTCTCACTGGGCACAGATGTCATTTAAAAAAGTAAATTTTCCTAAGCATATTACAAGTAGGACTCGTGCTTTTTTCTGATAGTTGTGTTGTATGACAGGTTTTAGGCTGTTGTGTTACATTCAGAAGCACAGCTGTCAACAGTGCCAGAAGAGGTGTGAAGGATTGGCAGGTTGTGGTAGGTTGGTATTAGGAATGTTTACAATTCTTCATTGCCAACATTTTTTGAGTTTCTTAGGCAATTGCCAGTTAGTGAGAAAACTTGTTCTCCGGTTTCAGTAGGAAGGTATGTGCTTCATTGGTGGCAGTTGGGTAGGCTGTTAATATAATTAGAGTTCATTCAGCAGTAGCTAAGTTTTCAGGCAATGTGAATTGGATAAAGCAATGGTTAATTTAAATGGTTAATTCAAAGCAACAACCCAAAGCATATCCTCACAGTCAAGTAAGAAAACTTATTACTTTTCACAAATACACTTTTATTAGTGCACTACTTCTTAACTGTAAGTCATTAAAGATTTTCCCCATAGAAGATACTGTTTCTGAGTGCAATAAAATTGTCCTAGGTGTTCCAAATGCTATATTCCCCCTCAGAATAAAATCAGTCAAAGCCAACCCTGCCCCATGGATATCCTCAGCAACTAAACAGCTAGCTCATCAAGCAAAATGGCAAAGCACTGAAGGTTTGAGGAAAAAAAATCAAACAGTTCCCACTTTACTAGTATACAGACAACTAAGAACACTAACAAAACAACTTATCACGAAAGATAAGAAAGTCTATTATTCAAACACTCAATACAGTCACACACACGGTAATAATCCAAATCTGCTCTGGGCCTCAGTCAATAAACTGTTAAATCCAGGATGACCTACACAGCCAAATCAAAAAATCAAAATGATGCCATAGCTAATCAAGTCAATATCCACTTTATACAGAGAGTAAAGTCATTCACCAACCAGGTGACTAATCAAGCTCTTCATATCCCTACTCAATCAAATACCCTCCTTCCACATTTCTTCTTCCAACAATTTCCCACAGATACCATTAAAATAATCTCAACAGATTAAAGCATACTACAACTGCCCTTTGCAATCTACCTGGAGCTTATCCCAAAATAGTATCTGAGGCTATTACATATCCAGTTTCATTTCTGATTAATCAATCCATATCTGGAAATATAGCCCCCTCACTATGGGAAAAAAATAATTATCCCACTGCATAACAATGTAGTCAATACAGATCTTTAGAATTATATGCCAATTGCCAATGTATAGCCCCTATCTAAAATATGTAAAAAATATATGCATAGGCAACTTTTCCACTATCTAATAGATAACCATCTTCTGTCTTCATTCCATCACTACTGCTTTGCTGACTTTTCTTATTACTATCAGCACTCAAAGAAATGCCAGAAACCTACCCTCTACCACCTGCCTAGACTTAACATGGGAGGACTATGGCTGACCAAGTTCGCAGATGACTGCAAACTGGGTGCCATGATCGACTCACCGACTGACACAAGCATCCTCCAAAAGGGTCTCACAGAGACGGATAACTGGTGCCAGAGCCATGGCCTAAAGCTAAATGCCAAAAAGTACATAGTCATCCCCTTTGGGAAAACAAAGTGCCCACAAATTACCACATAGGTGGTAATCCATTAAGTACGGAAGAAGTAATTAGGGATTTGGGGACCCAAGTAGATAGAAATCTCTCCTTTCACAATCATGTTGCCAAAGTGGTTAGAAAAACCTTCTATACAGCCCACCTTATCATGAAAGGGTTCACATCTAGATCAAGAGAGGTCATTGTGCCCCTCTACTCATCACTCATCAGGCCCATAATTGAATACAATGCCCCATTTGGGATGTACCTTACCCAACACCTGCAGCAACTGGAAAGACCCCAAAAGTACCTCACCAAGAGGATCAAGGGACTCAAACAGATGCCCTACGCAGTTAGGCTAAAGAAACTCCAGCTCTACTCAGTTGCTTACCGCCTACTCAGAGGCGTTCTGTGCCTGACGTATAAAGCCATGTCCAACCCAGAATTAATGGACATGCTCCACCTCAGGAAATCCAAATTCCTTAGAGCTACACGCTCCAGGGACTTAATCCTCGGCATAGAAATAAATAGGACATGCTGGAGGGACAGATACATATCCCAGAGGCTCCCCTCACTCTAGAACAAAATCCCAATCCATGTTAGGCAGAGTCCCTCAGTGACCCTCTTCAAGAGAAATCTTGACGAGTGGATGGAAGATCGTAGGTTTACCCCTGGGATCTCTTCTGTGTCCCTACTAGACAGAGGCACAGTAAATTAATCTCAAAAGGGCTATCTTCTGTAACCTACTATACAGAGGCATGGTCAACTAATCTAAAAGGGTGGAGAAAGCCAAACACACACTGGCTAGGCTTATAAATGCCCTAGAGCAGATAGCCTAGTATCAACCTATGAACCTATGAAAATATTTAGATACTGTCTTCCCTCAGAAACTCTTACATAAATTCTTTCTTAGGGTTCAGCAGCTCTTCCTTGCAATGGTTCCATAGCTACTACTCAAACAGAGCAGTAGCAGTGAAATAAACAAAAAATTATTTCTCCACATTCTTGCCTGTGAGCACTGATGTCCATGATAATCTACACTTGACTCCATCCTTTCCAACATATTTGTCAATGATCTCTACATTGCTACAAAAAACTGCTACCGTAGTTCAGTACACCAATGATTTGACCCTAACCAGCTCTGTTAATCTCTCTCTCTAATCTCCAAGACCTTATACAACAATCCATCAGATTGATTAAAACATGGTTAAACAATGCTAATAATCACCAAAAAAACTAAACTACAGTTCTTTACACAAAACACATCTCTACTAAAACATTATTCACTATTGTCTCTGCCAGCAGCACCATAATAGAATAAGTAAAGCACACAAACTTATTAAGTATTGTCATGGATGGCCAGTTGAAATTTGACCAACATATATCACACATGATTAAAAAAGCTTATCAAAAGTTAGGTACATTATAAAGAGTAAAAAGCTACCTCACTGACATATGCAGAAGGGTATATCCTCTACTTTCTTCCTACAGTCTCTTCTCTTTGCAGCTTCAAGCTTCACTAAGCTTCAAGTCTCACAACTGTCCAAGCTTGAGAAATGTTTAATAAAGTACCCAGTTTTGCAGTAACCTGTAACAGAACACCTCAGGGAATTAAAGTGGTAAGAACTACCACATTACCTCTTTCATAATTAACATTATTACACAGACTTTTATATAAGGCAGAAAGGTGCCCTATACAACACTACTCCACTGATAGAATTTTATTCTCTAGAGAAAAGTTACTATAACCAAATTGTCAACTGTAGACTGTCTCTTACAAGGTCTCGCTAGGACCAGACCTTAGGCTAGATAAATGAATGAATGGCTGGGTAATCAGAAAAAGCATACAAAATAGCATTTGCAGGTTGTAAATCAGATTAAAAAAATTGCATATATGTTGTACCTAAATACTTATTAAACATTTATTTAGTTGAACAATTCAGTAATTTTCCTTTTTTTATTTTAATTCTTGTTTTGGAGCAAAATCTTGCAGCAGATCCACTGAAGTTTGCACTCACTAAATAAGACATGTTTACCCCTTTTGCTTTGAAGTTTTTATTTGATAGTATTTTAAAAGTGTCCTTCTGAGATTTGTCCCTGATTAATTGAGAGCTATGCATGTGAACTGTATCAATTTCATCTGTAGGACCCAACGTATCTAAAGTTTACCTAGCTTGCCTGAAAAAATACTGACGTTCCCACCTACTTTTCTGAAAGAAGTTCAACAATAGTAGCCAGATGTGCATAAGGGACATAGAAGGATATAGCAATACGTGCTGTAGATAATTTATTGTTGCAGTTTAAGCAAGTAATCTCTGGCTTTTGTCAATTATAGGTTCATAGGTGTGTACTAGGCTAATGGCCCTCGAGCATATAAGCCTAGCCCAAGAAGATTCCCTGGCATCATGAAACCCAAAGTTAGTTCCTAGTGCCCCTGTCAAGCAAGGCCACTGAAGTGATCCCCGGAGTGAACTTCCTATTGCCCACCCACTCATCAAGATTTCTCATACCCACCCACTCATCAAGATTTCTCTTAAAGGGGGCCAGTGAAGTGCTCTGCTTGACGTGAATGGGAAGTTTGTTCCAGAGTATGGGAAGTCTCTGGGTTAGGAACCTGTCCCTCCAGCATGTTCTGTTTATTGTGGTAATGAGGTTAAAGTCCCTGGAGCATGTGGCAAGGAAGGATTGGTATTTCTTTAGGGTAGCATATCTAGCAACTCTGGGACAGACATGGCTTTGTAGGTCAAGCAGAGATCGCCTCTAAGTAGGCAATAAGAGACAGAGTATAGCTGGAGTTTTTTGCGTCTGTCCATATAGAGCATGTGTCTAAGGCCTAAGATCCTCTTAGTGAGGTATTTTTGTGGCCTTTCCAGTTATTGTAGGTGTCTAGTGAGGTAGATACCAAATGGGTCATTGTATTCTATAATAGGTCTAATGAGGGACGAGTAGAGAGGGATTATTACCTCTTTCTTCCTGGGTGAGAAACCTTTTGTAATGAGATGTGCCACACAGAAGGACTTTCTGACTAGTGTGGCAATGTGGTTATCAAAATAGAGGATACTGTCAACCTGTGTCCCTATGCCTCTTTATCACACCTTCGGTGTTTGGTGGACTACCGCCTATGTGGTAGTTCATGGGCACCAAATTTTTCCCCAAGAGAATGACAATGCACCTTTTGGCATTGAGCTTAAGGCCATGGTTCTGGCACCAGTCATTGATGTCAGTGTGGCCTTTTTGTAGAATGTCTACATCAGTTGGAGAATCAATAATGGCTCCCAGTTTGCAATCATCTGCAAACTTGGTCAGGCAGAGTCCCTTTGTGTTGGCTTGAACTTCAGAGAAGTAGATGCCAAAAAGGAGAGGACTTAGGACCGATCCCTGTGGGACACCACTTGTAACTGGTCGATAGTCAGATTTGGAGTCCACTACTTTCACAGTGTGGGTTCTATCAGTGAGCCAGTTGGCAACCCATCTTATTACATAGGGCTTTATGCCTAGTTTAGTGAGTCTATCTATGATTCCTGAGTGAGGGATGATTTTGAAGGCCTTAGCAAGATCTAGGTAGGCTGTGTGATCTGCCTATCCCTCATCCACAGCTCTGGTGACAGACTCAAAGAAGTCTATCAGGTTGAGCAGGCATAATCGATCTTTCACAAACCCATACTGCATGGGGTCCAGAGTTTAGAGATTCTCTATGTCCTAATTTATAAGGTCCATGATGATGCGCTCCATAGCCTTACATATCAGACATGTCAGGCTAATGGGGCTGTAGTTCCCAGGGTCTGTAATCGCTCCCCCTTTGTGGAGTGGAATGACCATAGCAGTGTGCCATTTGGTAGGAACAAAGCCTGAAATGAGGCTGTGATTGAACAGGGTACTCAGGTGTGGTGCCAGTTCACTCTATAATTCATGTAGAACACAGTCAGGGATATTATCAGGTCCCATGGAAGCTGTATTCTTGGCTTTGGACAGTGCGTTTTTTACCTGTGTAGCCATGATAATAGGGACTTGGCATTTCTCAGGTATTGTGATAGGCCCTTTAGGGGGGTAATGTTTGCACTGAACCAGTCAGCCAATATGCTGGCAATATCAGTTGGTTCTGTATATGTATTGCCATTTTGTGTCCTGGGAATGTGTTTTAAATTGCAGTGAGTGGACATAACAGGAGGCCCCATGGACTATGATGTTTGCAGATGACATTGTGATATGTAGTGAGAGTAGGGACCAGGTTGAGGAGACCCTGGAGAGGTGGAGATATGCTTTAGAGAGGAGAGGAATGAAGGTCAGCAGGGCTAAGACAGAATATATGTGTGTGAATGAGAGGAAGGGTAGAGGAATGGTGAGGATGCAGGGAGTAGAGCTGGTAAAGGTGGATGAGTTTAAGTACTTGGGATCAACAGTTCAGAGTAATGGCGAGTGTGGGAGAGAGGTGAAGAAGAGAGTACAGGCAGGGTGGAATGGGTGGAGAAGAGTGTCAGGAGTGATTTGTGACAGATGGGTACCAGTAAGAGTGAAAGGGAAGGTCTACAAGAGGGTAGTGAGACCAGCTATGTTATATGGGTTGGAGACGGTGGCATTGACAAAAAGGCAGGAGTCAGAGCTGGATGTGGCAGAGGTAAAGATGTTAAGATTTGCACTAGGTGTGACTAGGATGGACAGGATTAGGAATCAGTATATTAGAAGGTCATCTCAGGATGGACAGTTTGGAGACAAAGCAAGAGAGGCGAGATTGTGTTGGTTTGGACATGTGCTGAGGAGGGATGCTGGTTATATTGGGAAAAGGATGCTAAGGATGGAGCTGCCAGGTAAGAGCAAAAGAGGAAGGCCTAAGATAAGGTTTATGGATGTGGTGAGAGTGATCATGCAGGTGGTTGGTGTGAAAGAGCATGATGCAGAGGACAGGAAGAAATGGAAACAGATAATCCACTGTGGCGACCCCTAACGGGAACAGCCGAAAGAAGATGATGATGATGGACATAAACAAAACAATAATGTGCTTTATAGTGATTTGTAGTAGAGAGTGGATTTGGGAAGCCATCAAACTGATGGAGATAATTAATGTACATGGTCTTGTGGGCCAGGTAGTTTTAGGTACCCAAAGGCGAAGGATGTTGGCAGTGGCTTTCCTGTAGAATTCTTTTCATGTTACATTGATTACTAGTAGGTAGCTAAATCTCCGCATATGTGTTATAGCTGAAATTTCATCTGTGTGTTTTTCTATGGCTCTTATTTAATCAGGTTTAGTTAACTGGGTCATATCTCTCAACCACATATCTTTCAACTGTCCAGATTTTTGCTTCATATTTTTGGCCTGTTCCTCATAAAATTGTGGTTTTAAGGCATCTCACTGGCAAATCATTGAGGTCTGAAGTCAGAAAATAATGGCAGATATTGAAATTCTAGACTTCATATCCTTCAGAAAAGTCATGCTAATGAAAAACCTGTTAGTCTATCAACTTTCTAAGTTTCAACTGGGGAAATGATGAACACTGCTGTAAACCACAAAAAATTGCAGCAGAAGAAATTAGTCCACTAAAGGCTTTATTAAAAACAAAATTAAAAGTTACATAAGGCGCTTTTCATCCAGATAAGTGACTAGACTTCCCCAGATACTAAAACAAAATTTGCTACAGTTAAATACAGTCTAAGCAAAATCACATGACACATAATTAACACACTTAATTATTCCCTGGTTATACTGGAGGGAAGCTATTAGGTAGAGGGTAATGAAGACTGCCAGATAGTTTATTAATTACTAAGTGGCTGGGACAGATAGTACATTAGTATTGTTTCTTTTAGAGCACTGTGGTTCCTGACACAAGAATTCTGTTTGGCATAGGCAGGATAGGGTGCATTAGAGTGACACTGGATTGGATTTATTTAATGTTCATATATCTTTTTTTCATTAATGATTTGGGGCTGGTTGATAAGAAAAGCTAGTTTGTTTGATGGGTATTTTTTCTACTAGGATGCAAAAAGACTGAACAGTGCTGCAGAGGCCTCCTTATGGGATGCAACCTCACTTTCACCTTGTATTAAGAATGAGCCAACTGCTATTCATGCTGCTATTTATTGTCAACAGGCAAGAGAGAGTGTGGTAATGTGCCTGTCCCTTGCGAATGTTCATTAATATTTCTATTTGAATAAATGGCTGCTTTCCTTATTTTTGTAAGTTTGTTCTGATGATAAAAGTTGGCTGAAAGGCAAGATGTCATTATTCTTGTGTCTTGGGTCAGGGGGACAAGGGCAATAATAGCAACATGCATTAACAAGATAAAAATATTTGTCAACACCAAGTCTTGGGAAAAGTATCTGGTCAAATTACTTTGGCAGAGTTGTATGGTAGGAAATTGTAAGTTGTTAGAACCAAATCTAAGATTGCTGCAGGGCCTAGGTCTAATAGCACATAGTCTTAACTTTCCATTGACTTAGAATGGCATCACTCTAAGGTTAACAAAACTGTGATCTTATTAAGTCATATATTAGTGACTGATAAACTGTGATCAGAAGGCCTTTATGGAAGATAAAGTGTGAAAATGGCAACTCTCATTGGGACATCTGGAATATAATAAATAACATAGCATTAAACACTCCGAGTGGAATATAGAAAATGCTTCTATATAGAAGATCAATATATGTAAGAAATAAACAACTTTTTGTGTGTATTCACCTTTCAAAAGATAGGAAAATATCTGAACTACAAAAATTAGTGAAAATGATCCAAGAATGATTCATTGCTAGTTAAAGCTTATTTTGCCAGTCAAAAGAGAAGTGTTTTGTAATGCTATCACAATAAGAAGTCATCCTTGAAAAGGGAAAGAGTAAACAGAGAATGTATCCAATCATTCTGACCCCACTTTGTGTCATATTTTATGCATTATTAAAGGTTAACTTACAGAGCTGATCAATTTTCATATTTTTTTACATGGTCGATCCCACATTTGCCGTGAAATATTGGATTTCTTTTAGAAATTCTGTAACCTTTTTCAGAAATTCTCATTGGTATTCACTAATATTCCACAATGAACATGTCACATAAGACATTAGTGCATTGTGATGACATTATGTTTCTCCAGTTATGGTTTTTAAAGAAATATTATAGCAGATAAAAACTTTGGACTACATCAACAAACAATAGATAGGCAGCAGCAGATTTCCATTCTTTGCACACTTAGGGTCGATGTCCATGGACTATTCAATTACTGAATGACTGACAGGAAAGTACTGCAGTGTCACATACAAAGTATTCCTCTAGGACATAAAATGTAAGCAAGAAATTCTTTCCTCATTCTACAGTGCAGAAAAGAACATTTTGTCTCTGCAAAATCCAGAAGATACTTTTGTTAGTCAGGAAAAAAATTATTATAAAATAATCCAAAAACGATATTTAATTTCCTTTTTGTAGATGTACACAGCATTTAGGAAAACATACAATAAACATTTCTGAGCTTTAATAAACACAAGATATACAACCCCAAAGAGTGGGTGCAGGGTGTGGGTTTTATATATATATATATATATATATATATATATATATATATATATATATACCATTCATGTTCTGTTCGGGTATAATTCTCATTCCCTTTCTCTTTGTAAGTATATTACATTGAAAATAACAAGTCTCTCACTACAAACTAATTTTATAAAATAAAAACACTGAGATAAATCAGATATTTTAACTTTTTGATTAACTGAATAGGATTTATTTTCATTGTGTGTAAGCATTATAAAATAGCAAGGTAAATACAGATGTTTCTATTCTGTCTAGGCTATGAAGGACTGAGTTGGACAAAACTGACAATCAGTGGTCCAGGTCCTTTAGCACAGAAGTTGTAGTAATGATTGTGACAAAGACAACCAGGGTTAGACTAGCAGTTTCATCACCACAGGAGGTGGCAGGCACATGTATGACACAGGAGCTAATTCCCAGCTCTCCTATTCTGATGCAAGATAAACAGTTTTACAGCAAAGGGGTGTTTGGTGAACAAATGAATATTAACACTTGGTAGACAAGTGCTGGGTGAGCTTTAATGAAGGCTATACTCTGCAAGATAGCATTGAAGATACAGAATTACCAAATCGTACTGTGTGCATGCATCACACGTTCTATATTCAGGGAGAGCTTGGAGAATAGGAACCTGAAAACAAACTTCTAGCCATCTGCTGGTGATAGTAAACTGATGTTTGAGTAGGATGCATGGTCCATTAAGACAAAGTAATCCTTCCTTAAAAGAACAAACCCACCCCAGCATGTGATGGAGAGTAACCCAACAGTATAATAACAGTATTAAATGGATATAACCTGACTAGTATAGAAAGGGTATTAAATGGGCATAACCTAGTTAGTATAATAAGAGTATTAAATGAGTCAGTCAAGGAATAGGAGGGCTAAATAGTTCATTTGCTGGGAGCCAAAAAACAATGTGGTATGAGCTTTATATTTTGCAGATTACAGCGTGTTACATATCAGTTAGAATACTAAGCAGGACATGATTCTAATCATTCTAATCATTCAATACTTGTATTTAGCATGAACAGGAAAAACAAACTAACACATACTTATTTACCCTTTTGGTCATCTGACACACTCCAGGATTAAGTTATTTAAATGTGGTTAGGTAGTAAAAGAGATCCTTACCAGATATATGAAGTTGGGTTAAATCTCCCTCTAAAAATGCATTACATAATTTTAGTCTATTTTTTACAGGTCACTTATTATGATTTTGATGTTAGTGTATCACTCAGTATTTATGATGATCAGGATGCTTTGGCCTTGTTAGAAATGCAGCCCTCCTAATTTGGATTATTCTTTCCATACATACATATACAAGCACACACAGCACATGCACAGACAGAATAGACATACACACACACAGGCCTTCAGAAATACTGAAAGTTAAACGGTCACACAGCAGAAATATTAAAACAACAGTACTGCATAAATATATTCTTCCTTATGCAAACAAGCAACACAGATACCTTACAAAATGAAATCATGCTACTCTTAATAAAAGTTGCAAAATCAACTGCAAACCAATAGCTACATCATAAAATGTGATGGACTGCTGTCATTCCCTAATACCATGACACCCCGTACTGCTAATTTATGACTTGTGGAGATCTTAGAACATATTAATTCAAGTCCTCACTGCTGCTCAGAGATCAGGCTTGACAGTGATATAAAACTATAATACATGATTAGGTTTTACACAACACAACTAAAGTCAGATTCTTTGAGGGCTTAAACCTAAACATTTAACAAAGTATGAGCAAAGTACAGAGGACATAAAAAGTTCACTAAAGCATATTTCAGAGTGATACAACTATTTCATGTAACTGCAGCTTTAATAGATTGCCATATGCAAGACTATAATCAATCTATAAGCTTTTGTATTTTCTGACCCAAATGCCTAATTTTATTTATTCTAGCTTTGCTTTCCTCCTCATTTGCATAGTCTCTAGTAAATGATTTATTGACTTAGAGACTAATTTACCAATTCAGAGGGCTGCCTGCTATTAAGTACACATTACTATTTTTTTATGGAAAGAATCTGTGTGGGGAACCCTTTATAATAAATGGACATAACTGTGTGATTTCAGATATACCTCTTAACTGCACACATTTTTGCAGAATGTCTAGATATTTGCCTCATATTTTTGGTTGGTTTCTCATAAAATTATGTTTTTTTTCTGGCAAATCATTGAAAGTTGAAGTCAGAAAATAATAGATATTTGAGTTTCAGACTTTATTATTCTTCAGAAAATTCATGCTAATGCAGAACCTGTTATTCTATCAATTTTCTAAGTTTGTAAGAGCAATCTTTTAGAAGCATCCCTATTTTTTGGCCTTTGTCCCCCCATCACTTATGGCTTTGTCCATATTTCTTGTTGTAAGATGTCGAGAGGTATGATTTCAGTATTTATATCTCAATCTTAGCCAAGGCCACTTCGAACTTTAAATACATAGGTTACTTATTCAGTTTGGATAATAATGACTGCAAGTTCTAAGAAAGTACTAATGTTTAAAATAGCAGACAGAGGCACACACTGAACACTCATGCTTCAGCCTCCATCCCAAACCTTTAAGCTTACGTCAAGAATGACAGGATCAAGAATTTTGTATTTGTAGATTCTCCCGGACTATATTTGAGTGGATAATTTTGACGAGACTTAGTTTAATATGAAGCCAACTCCACTTCTCATGTATCCAGGTCTTATGTCAGTTGAAATTAAATGACCATGTTGACTGTGGAACTGCATTAGTTTATGCAATATTATCCATTGTTTTAGCTTAGTGAGGAGTACATTGCATGAAGATGTAAAGGCAAGTACAAATGAATACCTTTTTTGAGAACAATGTAGAGGGAGCAGATTTCATCCAACACCAGCACAACTACAAAAACTGCAAAAATATGCACTTCTGCAAGTGGGGTGGCTATGGCTGCAGGGATATACCAGTAACTGTTAGCTGACTTACTTAATATAAACATGTAAAGCTCTGCACTGTAGGAAGCTCTGCTATATTATATGTACAAGTTACACTGTTATTTTTCTTAAATTTTTTTTGGGGATGCTAACCTCACATGACCATTGAGCTTCATTCTAAGAGCCATTCATTCATCTTCAGGGTAAGGTCTAGCTCCATTCATCTCCCTTAGGGTAGGAAATTATGCCCTTCTGGCCCATTTATTCCCAGTCAGGGTGTATTGACTTCTATTTGAAGGTGAGAGCATATTGGCTCATTCTTTTCACTTCAGATAAGAGCTGGATGGATGCCAAAAGGAAGCCTTCATATGCTGTTAGGTGTTTTTTTTTTTTTTTTTTTTTTTTTTTTTTGTTAATGTACTAAACTGTCTCCTTTCATGGCTTTGACCTCTGCAATAACTGCTCTAGAGGGTGAATGTGCATTTCCATGCATGCCAAGTTGCAGTGTGATCATTATCTTGTCTCATTACGTACTGCATACTATATACCTTACACTTCTGCTGATGTGTACAATGGAATGGACCAAACCACTACTCTCCACCTACAACATATGCATCTGTATCCGTTGTTTATCCCATACACCCTCACCTTCCTCCTCCCATGTATGATTGGCAAGATAAATGTTGCTTATCTGGGTTATATTATAGGCTTTGGCTTTCTATATGCCAGAGCAAGGGTACTGTGCTATAGTTTAATGTCTGTCTGTCTGATTTCATAAAATTAGTTACTGTGTATGTAAACTACAAAGTGAGCAAAGCATTTTAAGATTCTTTTGCAATGTTACCAATAGTTTCCAGCACATCAGTTCAGAAGACTGTCCCCTAAAATTTCTAATTAGTACAAATGACAAAGGAACAAATAGGTGAGCTCTAGTACCAAAATTATGTCTATGAATACAATCTGTAGCAACTGAAACACAAAAGAAAAGAATTGTCTTTTTCAAAAAATACCCAAGAAACAAAACAAAAATAGTCTTTAAAAGCTGAAATAACACCCATACACACACACGCACATTCAAAGGCCATTTGTTAATGCCCTCAAGTGTGGATCATATAAGAAAATAATGGACCTTTTAGAGGTTGGGAGTCCCTCCATTTGCAGCTTCATGTCACAGTCTTAGACCAGTCCATTGCTTATCTATAATACCCAAACTGTTGGAAATTATTACTGTGTGCTCTTTACTCTCTCTCTCACACACACACACACACACACACACACACACACACACACACACACACACACACACACACACACGCACATAAAACAAGAGTTTCTCTGTCTTATGCATACTACCGTCTTTTTCAAATTTTCTTTTTGTCAACAGCTATTTTTCCAGGCCCAAATGATGAAGATCAGTGTTACAGCAGAGAAGGTATTATGCCCTGTGTTATTGTGCAGTCTTGGAGTTGGAACATATAAGTAGCTCGGGGTGAGTGATTTTCCATTTGCATGCTCCAAAATTATGGCCTGGGAGCTTTTTTTTTTTTTGTGTGTGTGTGACTGTGTGAGTTGGACTAATGTGAGTACATTAGATCAACTTACATACATCTATATTCACAAAAGGCCAAATCTCAAGTAGAAAAATCATCCCTGATCAGCATTAGTAAGAAATTGAGGGCCCTCATCAAGTCAACTAAAGCTAATTTTGAAAAGAAAGTTGCCAAGGATAACCATAAGGCCTTCTATGGCTACATCAAAAACCTAAATGGCAACGCTCAGGTATGTTCTGAGCTAGTATAAAATGGAACAAAATACACTGACCCTTCTGACATTGCCAACATCTTGGCTGACAGGTTCAGTGCAAATGCCCCCCCCCCCTCACCACCTACAGGGCCTATTAGCATTCTAGGGGATCGTGTAAGTCCAATTATTACTGATGCGTTCGTTAACAAGGCTCTATCTAAAGCTAAAAACACTGCCTCCATGGGACCAGATTGTGTCCCAGGCTGTGTCATACTTGAGCTCCAAAAGGAATTAACCCCGCATCTTAATACCCTGTTCAGTCTCAGCCTCTCCACAGGATATGTGCCCATAGAATGGCGCATGGCAATGGTGGTCCCGTTACACAAGGGTGGGGCCACAGCTGACCCTGGGAACTACCGACCAATAAGCCTGACCAGTCTGATCTGTAAGGCTATGGAGCGAATCATTATGGAACTCATAAATGGAGAGATTGGGAACCTCCAGTCGCTGGACCCCACACAGTTCGGCTTTGTCAAGGGCAGATCATGCCTCCTGAACATGGTGGATTTCTTTGAGACAGTTACTCAGGCTATAGATAAGGGAAAGGAGGTACACACAGCTTACCTTGACCTTGCTAAAGCATTTGACACCATTCCCCATTCAGGTATTATTGATAGGCTCACCAGCCTGGGCATAAACCCTTATGTCACAAGATGGGTCGCAAACTGGCTCTCAGACAGATCCCATAAAGTAAGAGTAGCAGGATCTATGTCTGAATCCAGACCAGTAATGAGTGGTGTGCCTCAGGGCTCTGTCCTGGGGCCCCTCCTGTTTGGCATATACTTCTCAGAAGTACAGGCAAGCACGGAAGGGCTGTGGCTGACAGTTTGCAGACGACTGCAAACTGGGGGCTATAATAGAGTCTCCGGCTGACATGGAGATCCTCCAGAAGGGTCTAAATGAGACTGATGCATGGTGTCAAACCCATGGTCTCAAGCAAAATGCAAAAAAATGCGTAGTAATCCCCTTTGGAAAAAACAGAGTACCCGCAAACTACAACATAGGAGGTAATCCCCTGAAATCTGATGAAGAAATAAGGGATCTAGGGAACCAAGTAGATAGTCAGCTTTCCTTTGATAACCATGTTGCCAAAGTGGTTAGAAAATCCTTCTATGTGACTCATCTGATCACAAAAGGGTTTGCATCAAGATCTAAGGATGTAATGGTGCCCCTCTACTCTTCCCTCATCAGACCCATTATTAAGTACAATGCACCAATTGGAATGTACCTGGCTATACATCTCCAGCAACTGGAGAGACCACAAAGGTACCTAACCAAGAGGATTACTGGCCTCAAACAGTTGCCCTATGCAGCACGATTGAAAAAGCTAAGACTGTTCTCTGTTGCATACCGATTTCTCAGAGGCGATCTCTGTCTAACGTACAGAGCCATGTCCAACCCAGAATTGTTGAACATGCTCCATCTTAGCAAAACCAAATCTACTTAAGCTACATGCTCTAGGGATATAAACCTCAACACAACAATGAATAGAACATGCTGGAGGGATAGATTCCCTTAGCAGAGACTTCCCTTACTATGGAACAGGGTCCCGATCTACATTAGACAGAGCCCCTCACTATCACTCTTCAAGAGGAACCTTGATGAGTGGATGGGTAACAGAAAGTTCACACCGAGGATCACACCAACAGAACTACTAGATAGGGCCCAAGGATACTAGCTGCTAGTACAAGGGTCTAGAGAACTACTAAAGGGGCGGTGAATACCGCACAACGTGGCTGGGCTAATATATGCAGATAGCCCAGTACCAACCTATGAACCTATCATCCTGTTTTTCATTTAAGAAGAGAATTAGTTTGGCAGATAAATTGGTAAAATCTTACTTTATTGCCCCTGCAGAAGGTGTCATAATAAATCCACTGTTGAAGGGAACTTTCCCAAGTGGTAAATATAATGTTTGTGAGCTGATTGTTCAAACTTTTGATAAAATTGGAAATAATAATGTATACATATCAGGGTATTTTTCATGTGTTACTGCTTTGCGCTGTCCATGCAGGCTGGTGTATATATAGGTGAGACTAAGAGAATGCTTAAGTGTCGTCTGCAAGAACATGTCAGAGACATTAAAAAATGTAAAAGTGAAAGTTTTATTGCTGTCCATTTTAAAGAATGTCACAATAGTGAGTATAAATTATTACAGGCAACTGTTTTAGAAAAAAATGTTTGTAAAATTGGGAGATGAAGAAATGCTAAAAGATCAATTGTTATTTAAAGAATCTTTATTTATACTAAAATGCAATACTATGGTTCCACAGGGTCTTAATTGTGAGATTAACTGGAAGTATTTTATTTAATTATATAATTGTACTTAATTTTTTATTGATCTGGTAATTGTTTTTGGTGGGGATTTTTAAGGGGAATGCTTGTGTAATGTTTTGTATACTTCTTGAAGACTGTTTGGTCAAGGCGCTAAAGTCAGGAAATAAATTGGATTCTGTTTGCAGTTTGTGTGTCGTTTTAGAGTAGGAGAAGAACTTTGCATTGATGACTTTAAAAGCTATGGAGCTGAGAAGTTGGGTGATTATTTGGAGTATGAGAAATCAAATGTCCTTTTAAAGGGTGTGGTGGTGGTATTCTCTCCTTGGGAATGAGTTATGGTGTTTTATTTTTCTGAAAACCATGATTGTGTCATGTAGTAGCATCATATTTTATGTTCTTTATTTTAACATTTGTTTACTGGGAAAGTCCGACTGTGAATGAGCCAATTTTCAGTGGACACTCTAGACACGTCTTTGTAATGTGAGGGGAAACCGGAGTACCCAGAGGAAATCCACACGAATGCAAGGAGGAAATGCGGACTCTGCACAGAAGGAATCCCAGCTGAGAATCAAACCGGAGAACCTCTTGCTGTGAGGTGACAACGTTAATCACTGCACCACTGCTCTGTCCATAAATCTAAATATAATATAATAAAATATAAATATAATAAAATCTAAGTATTTGATTATATATATGCTATGATTTAATTTTAAACCAGTATCTTCAATATGTTGACCAAACCAAGCTGGAAACTGAGTAGTTGCAAACTAACACCATGCTTTTAGTCTTCAGATACTCTCTCTCTTGTGAAAGGTAGGCTACAGGTAAAGCAGAGTGGATTTTGTATGAAGGTAGTGGCAATCTTTAGGAATGAAGAATGTAGCTAGGTGTTATAACAGACTGCCACTGTCTGGATTGTCCAACAGTAATTAGGGCCATTTTAGCTATATATATTCTGAAGCAGTATAGAGGGAAAAATTGTATCTCAGTGGTGAGGGTTCCAGGTGAGATAGGGTTAGCCAAACAGATGAGTGTATATTGGCTACAGTTGACGATGTGAAAATTTAACACAGAACATTAGCCATATATTGATGTGTATGCAGACAGCTCCAAAGTAGAAATGGGGGGGGGGACTATACTTTGGTTGAGTTACTTCCAGTATCATTTAGATATTTCAGTACAAACTTTGTGGGCAGCTAAATAAAATCTCTTCCTCCTGAAACTGGCAAAAATGTAAGTGTTAGAAGTTTTGATTAAATTAATTTTCTAGCTCAGAGACATCATGGGATTCCCACTATTTTTGTGGGATTGGTTGTGAGTAAAGAGTAGTATGACACCTGCCACTCCATCATAGTATGACACCTGTCACTCCATCCAACTCTAAGTGAATTAAGCCAATCTGGTTGGATAGGCGGGTGTTCATGTTCCTTCCTCACCACTCTGTATGCCTCCTCTCCTGAAGCCCTGTGATCAGTTGAAGTGTGGGTTCTACATGAGAATATTTCCATTTCCATGCATCTTTGCAAGAAGCTACAAACAAGATTCCAAAATCCATTGGTAGGAAAATGCAGGCAAACCATGATGACAAGAAAAGTTTTGCATTCAAATCTGGCACTGCAAGTGACAGTCTGACTTTACTAGAGGTTGGCACAATGGTCAAGGTGTTTACCTTACAAATGTCACTTTCTCATTTTTGACATTTAATTCACTAGAGCTTTGAACAGTTGGCCCTGTAAATTCTTCATGTTTACAGAAGAAACAATTTATGGGGTAAATTAGAGAGAACTCATCCTGAGTATTTATCTGAAGAGTCTTTGTTCATTATAGTCTGATGTGTATCCGGCAACCACACAAACAGGCTGCAAATGTATTGTTTTAAGCAAAGACAGGTAAGTCACTGAGACTATTAATAATGCTAAAATTTGTTCAGACACCTATCAAATAAATTGGTACTTCTCAAGAAAGAATTCAGTCAGTGACTGCATCCCAAAATGATCCTAGCCTAGTAAATCTTTCAACAAGTTCTGGTGGGTTATAACCTATTTTAAATTTACAGACACCGTTTCATAGATCATTAACATCAGTGTTTTGGTGAGAACAGTCAGCCGTTTGGTTAATATAGACTACTCCAACATGTATCTTAGTTTTACATCCAAGTGTAATTTGGACAGCTCAATGTCTGAGAAAATAGTCACCCATCTGTCAAACAGAGCGAGCAACATTAATAACCAGGATGTTTCTGTCAAGCAATATACAACTCTTCCTACATGGAGCCCACATGTCCAGAGCTAATTTGCACTTGTGAATATCTGTCAGTCCATACGTGTGTGTGTGTGTGTGTGTGTGTGTGTGTGTGTGTGTGTGTGTGTGTGTGTGTGTGCGTGCGCATTTGTAAGGCTGCTGGAAGTCCTTTGGGAACAGTTAATAAATTTCATTGGAGTATTGCAAGAAATTCCTTTCTGTTTACCTAGTACATCTGTACTGTCAGCTAGACAACCTTTGCTCTCTAACAAATAAGGTGAATTCTAAATGTGTTTGATCTTTAAAAATGTGTTACCTACTACAGAGGCTTTGTTTCATCTTTAGCCTCACAAACTTCCTGTTTCTACTTGACCCCCCAGCTTCTAACTGTCAGAAAGGCAGATATTAGCTTTTACCATGGGTGTTTCCCTTCTCCGGGAGGAATTTGCTGAACAAAGCACTATGTTTTTGCACTGGGTAGTCCTAATAAAACGTGGATGCTTGTGAGTCTGTAGTTAAAGTGATTCTTCCAATGGATCCCGCTTATCAATAGACAGCAGGGACCAATCACCAAAGTTTGCATGCAGACTAATTGCTATCCATGTAAATCTGCTGTTCCGCTGCTTTAACTCTGGTTTGTATATGGCAACTCTATTATTGGTTGGGGGCTACAACACATGCTCATGTATTCTTCATGCTATCTAGCTATGCAGTATAATTTCATATGCACACAAGCATACACAGGTATACCAGTGCTCACACACACACACACACACACACACACACACACACACACACACACACACACACACACACACACAACCCAGCTGACTCAGTGTAGAACAATAAGTTATTTATCCTTTCCTGACCTCATGTCAGTGGCTCAGCAAATAGATGCCAATTCCAGTGCGAACAGACTGTGAAGGTTTTAGTAATGAACTTGATACTTTTTAAATGAACTGTGTATGTTTCAGTAATTTCATCTAGCATTTTGTATTTCTCTTTCCAGCTGCTGATTTATTAAGGCTGCTACAGTCCTGGATTATGTGCTTATTGCATTATCTTGAAGAGGTCTGTTATAAATCATTTACTATGATTTGATTTTCCATTTACTAGTTATGAAGTAGGAAGCTTTAAATGCTCTTTTAATTGCTTGATTCACTATTTCACATCACTTCTGCAACTCACACTGAAACAAATTTGTGAAATCAATCTTATTTTCAAGGTACCAGATTCTGCTTGCAGTAATTGGATCTGAAATATTTAGTAAAGTTTTGCTGGATCTCATGGGCTTTACAATTAATCAACTTGTTGAAAATGCAGTCTGCAATGACACAGTATTCCTAAGGCCCATCTGTTCATCTCCATGAAGTGTGGCAGGGAATCATCCTCAGACATGTTGATCAAAGCATTATTTAGTTGTTAACTAGTTATGTACACTGATTCAACATAACCCTTCCAGGAAAGTTAACAACTACCCTTATTTCCTACATATGTACTGAAAGTTAAATACTTCCTTTGATAGCAATTTATTCTATAAGCTACAAAACTCCTCATCTCTTGTCCCAGTTAATATATGAATACACAAGCGTGGGCACACACACACACACACACACATCCCAATAAGAAAAAAACAGCATTCATTACTGATGCTACATTATTTTTGTTAATTACTTACCCGCGGTGGTGGTGCTCCGGTAGCGTTGTCGCCTCACAGTAAGACGCTGTCTGGTTCAATTCTCAGCTAGAGCATCTTCTGCATGGAGACATGCGTGCATGGGCGTACCTTCGTTGAAGGTTGTGTGTCAGGGCTGGTAACTCGGCACGTAAAAATCAACTACCAGTCATTAGCAGACCGGAGTTCCGCTGTGGCGACCCCTAACCAGAAAAAGCCGAAAGACACAACAACTTACATACCTCTTTGCACTAGGCTTTTTATGTAACGTTGGGATTTTTCTGGAGGTTTACTTCTGGACTTCTGCTTAAAAGTGATAGCTTTCTTCCCAGACAGACTATCCCAGTAAACAAATGCAATAAATAAATAAATGAAGTAAAGTTTCTTCACTTTGATTTCATCATAGACACCACCCCAATGCAAATGCATTGGAGTATGTGGCCACTTTGATATTAAAGTGAAGAAACTCTAATTTAGGTCATGCTGTGTTTTTGTTGTGGGATTTTCAGTTTTACTACATGCACCCATTGATTCAGTCTATGCACTTGCTTACTGCATATATGTGCATGCACATGTATGTAAATATAATCCTATTTCTTGTAGTTTGACAGAGGCACTCCTTTCACCTCATTGCACATTCACCCACCGTGGGACTGACACACCTAAGGTAATAAAACTGATTATAGTATCACACATTAAAACTGTATCTCACAAATTACTAAGTGTAAATATATAATGTGCTTTGTACATGTTCAGTCAGCTGCTCCTATTGCTGGCTGTATATATGCTGGAAGACGTGACATTGTCAGTTAGCATATATCAGGGTATGGAGGAATAAGGACATTGGGGAAAGTGTTTCTATTATAAAATCTGAAATAGGAAATGGAGCACTCCCAGCTTCCCTGACTTATGACTCAAAGATGAGAAGGCATTCGTAAATATATAGTTCTTATGCAAGGAAACTGATTTTTTTTTCACCAACTTTCAGGAAATGTGGCTAAAGTGGCTAGATCTTTATTTCATATACAAGAGTTTGCACTAAAAAATACAAAAACAAAAAAAAAAACAAGATTGAAATATTTGAGATAAAGATCTAGTCGCATTACTTTACAATAGGTAAAAGTAAGGAAAAAACCTGGTGTGCATACTGCTAGCAGGTCTTACTTGGTTTGACCCAGTTAGGCTGCCAGCCTCTTCTTGCATTACAGTAGAGATGCAATTTGCTTGTTTTTTTTTTTTTTTATTTTTTTTTCCATATGAAAGGAATGACACTGGAAATGAAGACATTTTTTTTCTGGATTTGAAATTGCCAGTGCAAAGTTCTGATTATAGGCATACTTGGCTTCAAGTCAGTACTGTTTGCGTAGGATAACAGAGTCTTCGACTTGATCTTGTGCTGAACTTTCAAGTTTTATATGCAATAAAGAGAACATTAGAGTACCAAATGTGGCACGCAGTAATGGAAAAATCTCCAGTCTTGTACCTTTTCCAGCTTTAGGGTGAGGAGTTCCTGAAACCAATAGCAGGTGTCTCTGATCTGTGAGCTGTTACTGTTGACAGGGTCAAAGGCAGATTCTTGTTTACTATGTTAACTCACATGAGTTACACATGAGTGAGCAAGAACAAATGATGAAAGGTTCAAAGCGGGAGATTTGGATATTAATCACAAAACCAAAACTTTCCTTTTGACAGATTATATTTTTCTTGACTCCAGCAGTCACACTTGGAAAACTTGCCAGAACAAGGAAACAATCAAGTTACTCTGCTTATTCACTGCTTCTTCCATCAAGTGACCAAGAAAGTGTAACTACCTTTCAGAAAGTACAGTGCTAAGCACAATTTAACGCCAAGACACATTTGGTGTTGCCTTACTGTCTGGAATGGGTACCATATATGCCTTAAATGTAACCTTGAATATTTCAGTACAAAGTGGTTAAACATTTAAGGAGAAATATGTGGCATTTCAATACTAAATCCAGGTGGCCTTTTTAGTAAGAGTACCAAGTGTGAACTCTGAGGACGGAAAAAGCATTCAAGTACTGCAACAGGTGGTTCTGTGTCTGAACTTTAGACTTGGGTATATAAGGTAGAGTTTTTTTTTTTTTATTAACAGAGAATTAATACAATATGTATTCATAACATTACAGTATTCTTTTATACAAATGTGATTACTAGAGTTTTTCAGCTCTTTCCACATACTGCACTAATACGACAAAATAAGCCATACATGAATCTTGTCTCGCTTCACCCTGCAATGCAAAAGCCTTCATTAGTCATAATTAGAGATGTCTGTCATAAAGGATATATAATCTGAAAACAAGCTATAGGCAGATGACAAAAATCAGCAACATAAAGTGGCATTTTTGGCATTGTTTCAAGTGGCATTTTTGGCATTGTATCAACATACAGAGGAAATGCGGTGGTGGTGCTGTGGTAGCGCTGTCGCCTCATAGCAAGATGTTGTCCCGTTCGATTCTCAGCTAGAGCGTCTTCTGTGTGGAGGCATACGTGAATGGGGTGTGCCTTCGTTGAAGATTGTGCGTCAGGGCTGGTAACCCAGTACATAAAAATCCACTACCAATCATTAGCAGACCAGAGTTCCGCTGTGGCGACCCCTAACCAGGAAAAGCCGAAAGACACAAACAAATCAACATACAGAGGAAGACAAACAATACAACTAGCAAGCTATCACAGAAATAGATATTGTAAGTTTAAACTGAAATTACAGATTTTAGTTATTGCAATTTATAACCACAGTTGGTTTCAGTTAGACAATTACAGTGTTACAGGGGATACTTCACTCACACTGTCACATATTGATGCAATACCCCGACCTGTATCAACATTTAAAAAAGGGGTTGATGACAATGACCTTTGGCACAATATCATAATGCATACAGGTGACTGCACAGATTTAGATATAACTTACAGAATGACTGCTCTAAACAGGCAAGTCTTGACAGCTAAAAATTATTGTAATCATTGTATAAAATTATAAGGCACTTAAATTGTAGACATCAAACAAACAGTCAAAATCAAGACTATTTAAGAAGGTTGTGTTAGCCATGGGAGTGGGTAGTACCTTGTAATATATATTTATTAGTATCCATCACATTCAGTTTAATTATTCTTGTTTTTGTAAGCATTATGGGAACAAAATTTCCTAAAGTTAAAATAAGCTGAGCTTTATTACTACCTTTGAAGGTCTGTGATTGATTTTATTTGCTTATTCTGAAAATTTGCAGAGGAAGTATATCTAAGCATCTGAACTACCTTAAAGCATTTATTATAAGTGATTGTATTAATAAGATGCATTCAGGTTGTTATACAAAAGTCTGATTTGTGTAATTGTAACCTACTGCTGAAGCCCTGACAATTGTATGCAGACCAGAGACTCAGAAACTGCATATTTCTACTTGAGTCAGTTACTAGCTTCGGAAGTATGAAACATGCCCCGTCAAAATTGCCGATGTCAGAATTTTATGGGAGATGTAAAACACTTCAGCATTAATATGGTTTAGAAGCACTAGGATACCAGTGACCTTTGTATAAGTATGTTGGATTCCACATGCTTGACTGATGACAGTCTGATCACGTTTCAAACGTGTAGTCACATTAAAGATAAAGATACTGTCGCTTGTAGTTCTTCTCATTGAAATGCAGGCTGAGTGACTTCTGTCTGTGGGAGGCTGTCACACAACATAAAGATTTTCTCTCTTCATCACTGTGATGCAACCATGGAGTTAGTATATTTTATAAAGAAGATGTGGAGTGTGATTCAAGATAAAGTTTAAGTAATCCAGCTGAAGTTAAGTAAATCATATACATAATCAGTTGTGACTAGAAAGCTGATTTGCAATTGTTTCTGTCTTAATCCTTCAAGAAGCATGGTATAGCCCCATCATGATATATAAAATACCCAGTTCCTGATTATGTTTTATTCTGATATAGCTGACATGGCTGGGAAATAAAATATCATAATGTCTATGTAAATAAGTATATTTACAGCTTATAAAGGTCTTAATAATGACTACAATAATAGGCTGGGGTCTCAGCAGATAGTATTCTGCAATATATTCACTTTTCTCCACCAGATATTACAGCTTTTGTTTGGTAATATTTAGAAAGACATGGTTATGATAAAGTCACAATTAAAACTGCTGTAGTAATTCTTTAATTATATGAGTCACTGGATGCATATAAAGACAACATATGCATTATTCCTTTATGGTGCACCAGTTAATGCATTCAGTATAGAACTTACAGCAAATGCCCAAAAGACTATATTTTTTTTATTTCTGTCAGTCAGCACAGAGGATTGAGGCTATGAGGTGTTAACATGCTGCGTTCTGTAGTCCAGGGTTTGATTCCATTAACCTCCTTTACTTACTGCAGCTGTCTGAACAAGTCATTTAAGCAGACATTGCTGCTAGACTGAGTCTGAAACAAGTCCATGCGGATCACTGGTCTACCATGGTTTACAAGCAAATAAAGTTAACCAGGTAACTCCATATTAAGATTAATAGGGTTCCACTTTTTGAGGAACACGGCATGGTTGACTGCACTGAGTGTCTTAAACAGTTACAAAAGTAGTGTGCCTTATTTTCCTCACAAAGTACTCTGCGAAGATTACATCGCTAAGACTCCATCAGGGATAAGTCAACTCCCACATCAATACCTGAAACATTGCTGCTAATAACCAAACAATCCCCTCTCATTAGGCAGCCCATTTTCTTATTCATCAGTTTCTTCATGCTTTAGCTATGTGAAGGAGTAGCTAGAAATAGAAAAAAGCGGAATTAATACAGGGTCCTTCCTTCATCATCGATGACGATATGCTCTCTGTCAAAAAAAAACTTTCAACAATCTTAGTTTCTTCTGACTCCAGGCTGCAAAGGGATGTAGCCCTGGCTGTGCCTCAGATGACCCATGATCAACGAGCTGCACAGGCAGTGGATGGAGTGGACCAAGTGGGGAGGGATGGCAGACAGTAGCCTCTGGGGGACAGGAACAGAACCTGGCTCACTGCAATTACAGCTTGAAGAGACTGTCGAGTTCCATCCTGCAAATGGTGTACCACTAGGCTTAGGGTTACACATGCATTACCCAAGGCAGTCACAGTGGAGCTCATAAAGCTGCTTTGGTGGGTGAGTGGGGGTACACCCATTTCCCAGCAGCAGTATGATGTTGTACTACTGTCCCCAATCTCCTCACTGGCCTCAGATGTGGGTTGAATATAGTCCAGGTGGGGCTACTCTGTGAAAAAACAAAGGAGCTGATGACAGCTGACAGTCAGCTGAAAGGAGTTAAAAAAATGTTCACTTAAGTTTATCGTTTACCTAGTTCATGCAAAACTATTTTATAAAGCAGACCACTGCTTCATAATGAGCATTAAATCTTATACTTCCTAATCCTTCTATTTGGAGATGTACTATGATTTGTTCCCAAGCATTGCAAATATAGTCTTGTCTTGCAAGCTCAGGACAGAGCTGTTCTAGAATGCATTGAAAATTATGAATGTCAAGCAAGGTCACACTGCAAGGTACTTAAATGTAATAAAAAAGCCAATGTGTTCCTATTTTTGCATCTTTAAGTAAAATATTTTATTCAAGATTACATAATTCAGTATCCAGAATATGACAAATGCACACTTGTAAAACAGATAAATTATATTAATCGCACATCCCAGAAAGTAAGTCCGATATACTTTATTTTGTTTAGTAACACTTATCAACTGGTTATGATGAATGATACAAAAGAATGTGCTCTCCGGTGCCTCAGCAAGTTAGTTAATCCAAAGAGCTCAACAAATATTGCAATCATACTGCCTACAGACAGTTCATTTTTCCTCTAAAATACTCCGTTAAATATGAATTTGTCTAAATGACACAAAAAACTCTGTGTCGCTGTTGATGACAAGGTCTTTAATCCACAATATATCTGAAATATACTGATGCATGTGGGGAAAATTAACTCATGTAATATATTAACAAGTCGGTTTAAAATGTTACTCAGAAAAAAGTTTAAGTATTTGATGCAATGGAATCAAGTTATCTGCAAACAGAGCAAAGATGAATTACTTTACTGATCACCTTCTGTCAACCAGCTGTATTCTCCTAGCTATTGTTCTGTTGTTCATTTGCTAATTCCAAGAGTAAAGTGAGAAAAATAAATCATGAAAGTTAATTTTCATGCCATGTTTCAGGTGAAATAAGTGAAAAAAGAGAGAGAAGATGAAATTAAGGCTTCCTTTAAGATGGACAAAAAAAATTAAAAAAGACTGTAAACAGAGCAAAAGAGCAAATTTTGAAAATCTCTTTTCTATTTTAAGCTTCTTTTTGTACTGGGGATCAAGCCTACCCTGCACCCCCCACGTACTTATATAAACCGTCTCCAAGATCGTCATACTTTGGAAAAAAGGAAATATTCCGAGAAGTGGCATCTTGGACTTGATATATGTAAGTCTGTTTTTATGGCCATTCAGTCTCTCTATTTTGGGACTGTTTAGCGGGCCTTGACATTTCAAGTGGTTACCAAAAAACACTTCTAAAAATTCATTAACTTAAAGGTCAGCTTCCTATGAGGTATGAATTTTGAACAAATGGGATAAAGCCTTAGAAGTTATGATAGACATGTTCGCCTTATCCTTATGAATCAGAAGTCAGCATATGGTGTTCCTTTGGACTGCAGACAAGTTGATTAATAAATATTTTCCGTAAAAAAAACAGAAGTTACGAGTCTGGCACAACTTTCAGTTCCCAAGCTTAACTTTGCTAAAAATGTGAGCTGTGTGTAGTCTCTAATGACCAATTTAACAGCAAAAGTGAAAACTGTTTTACTGTTTGGAAAATTTAGAAATGCTGATTAACTGAAAATTTTGGTTGGAAGAGCAATGCTTTACTGAGCTGAAATCAAAGAATCAATACATATTACATATGTAAACTGTGATTTTATATTATAAGGATAAACTAAATGATAAAAGATTTTGGCAAACTAGGCCAACTTGGTAAGCTAATGTCAGAAGTAAAGGTGCCTTGTTTGTGTGGAAGTAGGGCATGAGTTTTATTGGTATTTCAAAACAGAGAGAGAGAGACATTGAGAGAGAGAAGAAAGTGTAAGAAATACAAATAAATGATGGGATTTAGAAACTTCAGGAGAATAAGGACAACAGGAATCAATAAACCACAGGATGAGTCAATCAGAGCAAAGATAGTTAAAAGAAAAGACATAGAAGAATGTCAGAACGTGAAGCTAGAAAATTCACATTTATCCCTCTCTCTTCCTCTCCATGTACTCTTGTTTACATGGGAATACTGATTGGGAATAGTCTCTTTTCAATAACAGCCTGGGAAGAAAATCTCTGATGTAACAGAAAATAAAAATATATCAAGAATTATAAAGACATATCCATCATATAACCAATTACTGAACATTTCAGAAATATATTTCAATAGAAAGACTGAACTGAAGGAAAACAGCAAGAGACTTTATAGCTACAGAGACAAAAATTAAAACAAAAGTATAATGTAAACATTGTTCACATGTACACAGCATTAGCATATCTTACTATAAATATATAAGAAACAAATTTCTCTATGCAAGTCATATTTGAAAGTTTGTTTGCCTCAGCCAAATAAAAGATATACTTGTTTAGTGACATAACAGAAAAGGGAGGCTTCAATGTTCGACACAAGGGCAGATCCATTTTGTTGTTAGTAATGTCTTGATTGAGATTGTAATTTCTGATGGTATGAAATTACACAGATACTAAGAGAGCTAACATCAGATTTTTAGCAAAAAATACAGGCTATAAGGAGTCATCATTGTGAGCGCAAAGATTAATGGGGTCTATATCAGTTTCGCGAAAATCCAATACAGTGAATACCAAAAAACCGACACGTATTAATTGAACCGCGAATACACCGAATGCACTAAACCGCAAAATTTAAAACATCGAACGGTCATAGTCAGCCATCCACACCACCCGCTACATGCTACCTACCCAAACAAAATAAATAAACCACATACAAACACTAACCAAACCCTACTCCTAACCCTAAAGTAAAGCACCAAAACCCAACTTCTAACACTACACTAAACCTCACATACACAACTATCTATGCACTATCCTTAACCCCTCCCTAACCCTAAGGTCTGTAACTACTGCACACTTCCCCTGCGGAGATATACCCTAACAAAATAAATAATACGCATAAATACATTTAACAAAACCCTACTTCTAACACTACAGTAAATCTTACATACATTACCTATCTATACACTTACCTTAACCCGCACCCTACCCTAAGATCCATACCTATCGCGCACACACCTTATGGAGCTATACCGCAGACAGGCCAACCAAAACACTTCGGCATTTCATATTTCGCTGTTTTGGACATTCGGCGTTTACGTAGTTCTCACAATATGTGTCGATCATTTCGTATTAGCTGAAACGGCATTTCGATTGTCTGATAGGGACCCGATTAATGGATACGTAATAGGTGTTTTGAGAAAGCATTAGCCTATGGGGTGAGCATCAGTTTTAATAAAACATATGACCTATTACAGAGCGAGGAGAGGGAAGAATGAGGATGTGACGATACTAGACATCCAGAACAGTTCATTTCCATAGAATAGCAGGTGAAAAAAAAGTAAAAGAAGGGGAGGAAAGGGAAAATTAGGAAGGAAAATATTTCAGCATTTCAGAAAAAAAAAATAGTAAAAAAATTGTATTTAAGACTTTAGTGTGATAACATATATATATATATATATATATATATATATATATATATATATATATATATATAGATAGCTTTAAATTTTGGCTTATTATGTATTTATTTACTTGATACAGTTGAGTAAGTGGATTGATCTTTGACCATTTTCAGCCACAACACATCACTGTCTCAGTCAACATTATTACATATAAAATTAATTTATAGCAAAATCCAGAAACATAGTAAGATTGAATGCAGATTGGGTAAGATTAAAAGATCCAGTTAGAGGACATTGAGAAAAAAATATATATATGTATAATGCAAACTAAATATGCATACAATACAAAGCAGTCATACAGATAATACATAAACTCCTAAACACGTGAAATATTTGCATAAAGGTACCACACTATCAGGCTTAGAAAAGTTTATTGAATGTATTCTATTATTCATGACATAGGATGGTAAATTACCTAATGGCTGTCATGTTAACAGTTGCAGGTATATTCAGTAAAGAGATTCTCTTCAAGAGAACCTTTGAAGCTTTTAAAAGTTTCTACATTTCTGATGTCATTATGCCGGTAGTTCCAGGTAGCAGATCCCAGTCTAGAGAAGGCTGTCTAACCTACAGCAGTTTTAAATGGAGGACACACTTGAAAAAAACTGTCATCCTGTGTACTTCTGAGTACATAAGGGTTGTCTTGTGGGGGACACTGACCTTGTAAACTAGAGCACTTAGAAGAAAAGTGCCCCTTTGAGGCAATGAAAACCATTTGGAATTTTTTAGCAAATTGTAGTGGTATATTTGAGGGTCTGCTAATGGAATGAATCTGTAGATTTTATTCTCGGCAATTTGTATTCTGAGAGTATTGTGAGCTGAATACATATTGAGAAAATGAAGACCATATTCAAGTTTGGCTATATTAAAATATTTTTAGCAATGGCCCTGAAAGCAGCAGGTGAAAGGAGGTGACTGATACTGTAACACAGTTTTAATTGAGCCAATAATTTATTTGTTACAAAATATGTAACTAGATCTAGAAAACATTTAGTCTATACTTGCAAGAAAGACAGAATTTTTTTAACATTTTCTGTAGCCTTTGTGAACGTAAGGGCTGATTTGTTATTGGGGCACAAAACAATGTTCAGAGGTAGTACTGCTGCTTGGGAAAGGAGTGATAGAGGGTACCAAACATTAGCAATATAAATACGTAAGGAATTTGGCTTACCATTTGCACTTGCAGAAAAATCATGCTATATTACTGATTGTATATGTCCCACTAATAGAAAGGAATCCATTGATCTTACAAAATAAGTTATTATAAATGTATTTGCTAATACACACAAATATGACATGGGTAGAAAAACTTTACTGCAAGGTGAAATGTCATAAGAAGCATAGTGGGAAAGGACTGAGATATAAGGTAAGAGAAAAATGTGAGACATGACTGGCTTAATGCAAACAGAAACAAGGACAACATGAATACAAGAGAAAATAACTATAATTTATTACCTCTTTCATATCAGAAATGTAAGAATTTAGGGAACATGAATACAATGCATTCAGATCACAGAGGAGTATTTTGCTAACTTGAGAAACAAGATGATATAATATTTAACTTAGCTACTAGGATATAAAGGAGGGAATAAGTTGTTTTAGGGAGGCATTCAAGGAATCAGGCCTTTGTATAGTTACTGGTCTAAGTGGTGGGGTATTTCCTACATTGATCAGATATTGTATCACTCAGATCAAGTAAAGTAACCCTAATCCAGTGACAGCATTGAAACTACTTAATTACAAGGTGCATACACTAATGAATTTCAGAAAAGGGTCAGAACTTAACATTTTACCCTGCTTAGGGTGTTACTGTGCAGATGAAGCCTAGTAAGAAAAACAAATCAGCTGTCTAATGGCAACATATTAAGCTGCTGTGAAAGTGCTACTGTAAAAAACAAATGTTTATCATATTTTCACACTGGCTGAATGCAGAATCAATTTTAGTGAGTGCAATACAATAAATACCTTAATTAAAATTAAAAAAAAATTCAAAAAACTCAAAAAGCAAAAATAACTAGCAGCAATTACAATGACTTGCCATTGTACATAAATCTTGATAAACATGGTTTAAAAAAGCCAGGTTTAGCAAGATGAAAAAAAAAATAACCCAAAAAATCAATTTTGTGTGTGTGTGTGTGTGTGTGTGTGTGTGTGTGTGTGTGTGTGTGTGTGTGTGTGTGTGTGTGCGTGTGTATATATATATATATATATATATATATATATATATATATATATGTGTGTGTGTGTGTGTGTCTGTGTATGTTAACATGCATATCAAACAGAGAAAGACAGAGTGAGTGAAAAACTCTCAACTTATTTACTCTAGAATTTCAATCTAAAGAGTCTTTTCATCAACACGAGTTATTCGAACATCAAATTGTACAACTATAATGTCTTTACTTACTAAATGCAATCCTCATTCATTTGGCAGAAAATAAAGGGGGCAAATCAGGGCCATACTGCACAATCCGGAACAGTTGGGGGGGTTCAGCACTTTGCACTGTACGATTTTTATTTTTTCATTCATTTATCACAATGACATGCAAGGTGTATTAAGTCATGAAAGTGGCTGCAACTGCTGGGCACATTTGTTTGTGTGTGTGTGTATGTATTTATGTGTGCGAGAGTGAGTGAGTGAGTGAGTGAGTGAGTGAGTGAGTGAGTGAGTGAGTGAGTGAGTGAGTGAGTGAGTGAGTGAGTGTATGGACATTAAATAGTTATATGACTATTTTTTGGGTGTAAACTATTTCCTCCAGCAGCAAATATATAGGTTCATAGGAGGTTACTGGGATAACAGCCCAAGATCCTTTATAAGCTTAGCAGTATTTATCCTGAGTTACCCTAATTATCAATAGTAAGGTGAGCAAAGATCACAGAGGTACAAGTCTATGATATGGTAATTAATAACACCTGCCTCTGTTCATGAGGTACATGGCAGCTACCCAGGAGTGAACTTATAATTACTCATCCATTGGTCTAGGTTGAGCTTGACGAGGGGCTCTGCTTCCCTTGAATGAGAAGATTGTTCTGGATTAGTGGTAGTCTCTAGGAGACGTATCCCTCTTTCCAGCATGATTTGTTCATGTCAGAGGCTAGGTTAAGATCCCTGGAATAAGTTACCTTTATGCAGTTTGATTTATGAATGAATGTGTAACATTTCCATCATGTTCGGGTCAGAGACTGACCCATAAGCCAGACACAGATCACCCCTTAGTAGCTAGTAGGAGACAGAATACAGTAATAGAGCTTTGTCTTTCTGTGTAGGACTTGTTTTGCATACCTTGTATTCTCTTGGTGAAAAACCTCTGGGGTCACTGCAGCTGTTGTAGTTGTCTGGTGAAGTACATGCAAAAGGGTGCATTCTTCTCAATTATTAGTCTGATGAGGGCCACGTACAATGGAATTATAACATTCTTAGATCTAGATGCCATGCCTTTACGTATGAGATGTGCCACATAGAAGGAGTTCTTCACCACTGTGTACACATAGTGGTCGAAGTTCACATGATCAACATGAGTACACATATCCCATACCACTGTGTCTACTCTTTGGGTGGGGCTGTCTATATTGTAATTAGCAGGGGTGTTAGCTTTCCCAAAGGGAATTATTATGCATTTTTCTTTTGCATTTAGCTTCAAACCATGGCTTTGGCACCAACTATTTACCTGTGTTAACCTTTTCTGCAGTATATTAGCATTGTCAGGGGACTCAATAATTGCTCACAGGAGCAACATGCTAAAACTAATAAAAATCCTAACAGACTGGATTTCAAAGACTGGCTCCAGATTAGTTGTACTAATAATTTTAAAGATAAAGCGACAAAACCTGGACCTATTACTGAATCATTTCAGACTAAATTGGTACATTTTGAAAATTTAGACATTGAAAATGTATATTTGAACGAATGTATTGTTGAAAGAATCGTACCTAGTGTGTTTACAAATACCCTAATAATGTGGTCCCAGGAAACGATTTTCACAAAGAATTGTCATTTTTAACAGATGCGGGCTTGAACTATTAAGAAGTATGATTAAAGAGAACAATCGAGTTAAAGAGGATATTTTAAAATAAATTTAATTGCTTAACACTTGTATTAAAGATGATTTGATTTTTACCATTCCTAGTGAAAGGGAAAAGTATGAAAATATTAGACATGGCATTGATAAGCAATGTGAGGAGCTTATTAAAAGAAAAATGGAAAGAGATTTAAAGGATTATAAGAATGATGTTAGCTACCCAGTACCTAAAAATAGTTATAGATTTTGGGAAAACAAGGGCACAGGAGAAAACAGGACAGTAAATATGGACAAGAGTTTTACTAACTGTGAAAATAGATCTGAAGGTGATGATTATTCCAATTTTCCACCCCATCGAAGCTCTGAAAGACTTAGGAACAGGGGGTCGGAAAATCAACAAACCCAATATACACATTTTCAGGGAGGGGGAGATATTAATTCACAGTCATACCACCCACCCCGATTTAGCGTTTAAAACTACTAAGCAGGACCAATCTAATGACTATAGATTTATAAGTGACAATTTTAGCATTTACAATTTTAGTGACATTGTTTTAAGACATGACCATTTCAGTCTTTTGTCAAAAGGAATCAAATGTATTCCCTCTTATCTAAAACATTGGTAGATGTGAAACTTTTTATGAGAAAAATTCATCTCCAGGTTTTTTTTAAACAAGGAAAAGTTCTAGAACCAGGTATTACCAAAAAGAAAATTACATTCAACCCCCCCCCCCTTGCACCCTCAGATTAAAAACTTTGAGAACTTAGTTGAAAATGAAATTAGACAGACTTTTAATAATATAAAATGGAAAACTAACCTAGGTGAAGGTGAGAAGAAGGTATTATCTGAGTTAAAAAATAATAGCCAGGTGAGAGTGATAAAACCTGACAAGGGAGGGGGAATTGTACTAATGGATATATTCACATATGATTCTAAGATGTATGAAATTATTAGAGACACAGATAAATATTCCTGTGTCTCTAGAAATGAGATCAACATTTCCTATATAAGGATTGATTTGGTTTTGGAATATTTGGTTCTTGAAGGATTAATAGATGGCAAAACCTTAATGTATTTAAAGGTGGATAAACCCAGGATCCCAACTATTTTTGGAATCCCTAAAACACATAAAAATGGCACAGATCCCCCCTTTAAGGCCCATAGTATCTGCAGAGGGCTCCAAGACATTACCCTTGGCCAAATACATAGACATAAAACTCAAAATGCTCTGGACAAAGTATTTTAAAAGATTCTTGGGACTTTTTAAGAATTCTCAAAAAAGAATTGTACAAAGAAAATCTGAACTTTTTAACTATTAATGTCGTGGATCTTTTTTCTAGCATTCCGCACGACAAGGGTTTGAGTTTTCTAGAGGAAATTATTTTTAAAGATGGTACTTTGACACACAATTAATGTGTTTTAATACTACAGCTTTTAGACTTGGTTCTAAAAAATATGATTGTATTTTAAAAAGGTGAATTTTTTCATCAAAAGAAGGGGGTAGCAATAGGGGTAAACTGTGCACCTTCTTATGCAAACTTGGTTCTGGCATACTGGGAAGAGAAATATGTATTAGATTCAGTATACAGTCACTGCTGGAATCTGTATAGGAGATTTCTGAATGACATTTGTATTTTTTGGTAGCTTTTATTGATTATTTACATAATACTACCAGTTTTTTTTTAATTATACTCATCATTTTAATAGGGACAAATTAGAGTACTTAGACATTGAAATTTACAAGAGAAATGAAGGATTTAATTCTAAAGTGTACAGGAAAAATATGTTTTGTAATTCCTACCTACATTATAATAGTGCACATTGTAAAAGGTCAATATATTAGATCTAGTAGAATGACATCAAATGATGATGATTTTAAGAGAGAGATTAATATACTGAAAGACATGTTTAGAAATAGAAATTACCCTGAGAAACTCCTGGAATCTGTGGAGAATGAGGTAATAGAAGGTAGGAGAGATAAATTTTGCCCTATTCTAGGAGAAGATAGTGTTCCACTTACCCCCATAGGTGTTTCTAGTGGTGAAAATTTTGATAGAGCTCTAATATTAGAGTATAATGCCAGCTCAGGGGTGGTGAGGGACATCCTAGAAAGGGAATGGATGAGATTTTCAGCCTTCACAGATTTAGACATGACACCCAAGGAGAAGTTAAAAGTGGTGTACAAAAATGCAAGGTCTTTGAAAAACTAGTTAGAGTACAATAGTACTGGAAATAAGGGTTGTAGCAATAAAATAAATGGAATTTACAAGTGTGGTAGCTGTAGCCAAAGTCCTTATATTGTAAATAGTGATAGTTATTCTTCACCATGTAGAAACACAGTATTTAGAAGTAAAGAGTTTAGCAACTATGAAACCTTTGGAGTGGTATACCTGGCAACTTGCCAGGTATGCCAGGCTTTCTACATAGGTAAAACTGAATATAAACTGAAGAGAAGAATATATGAGCACATCTACGACATGCAACATGAAAAGGAAACAAATGCATTGTATAAACACAAACAACATAGTTCTAATACCAGTTTTTTATTTTATGTTGCTGAAAAAGATACTATTGATAGAAAAGGTGGTCTATGGGAGGAAAAGATTGAATATCGTGAGCTTTGGTGGCAATTAACACTACAGGCAAATAAATGGCCAGGTTTAAATGAACACATTTCTATTGCCCCAGTTCTCAAAATGAGAGCAACAAAGTTGTAGTGATTTCTTCCTTTAAACCCTTCCATTTAGCTGACAACCCTTTTAATTACTGACATTATGTCCCTTACATGACTTCCAGATCTCTAGATGCCCAGATTGCTAGATTCCTAGTTTTTAAACTTTTAACATTTTAGTATCTTTAACCAATGTATATTTAATATTTAATATTTGTAATTTATTTTTTGAAATGTAATTACTATGAATTACCCATAGATGGAGTTCTCTGCTTTAGAATGAATTTAATAGAACATTTTAAAATTATTTTTTGTTGTTTAATGTGAAGTTTTTCAATGAGAAGTTTTTTATTGTGATTTTTTTACTGTGAAGTTTTTTTAATGAGATTTATGAAGGTCTATCATGTTTTGTCTTTGTCTATATACAGGATGTGTCTATTAAATTTGTTAATGGTCCTGACATTTTCATTGGATAATTAATGGAATGATGTTCATTAAATTGCACGCCCACATCTGATGGAGTAACTTTAAATGAAAACGTATTGTGACAACGCATTGTGTCAATGTTAATGTTATAGCAGAATAAACTTGTTGGTTTCAATCTCCCTCCGTGGCTTCACTGTTTCGCCTTACATCGCATTTTCTTGCACTTACTGGTGGGGGTGTGCTTTGATGATCAGTTTTGGTTTAAGATATCTGGTACCTCATGGGTCTACTGACTAAATGTTCCAGAGCATTTGCACTGACAATATCCAGGAAACTCTGAACCAATGTATTTGTTTAAGTTTATGTTCCACAGTCATTGGTAGTATAATTAAAATTATCCATGAGTAAGGTGTTTGGCTGCATGGTAATTGACACCAGTAAGCCAAGGTATGCAGCATGCTTTTCCTGGTTCATAGTGCTAAATCCATAGCTAACTATAATGTGGTAGGGAATTTTGCCTATAGTTAATTAGACATGGAGCAGCTTGAGAGATTCATACTGTATACCCAAGTCTTGATGTATACTTATTGTTAATGAAGATGGATACACCTCCTCCTTTATTGTTTTCCTGCACAGTTTGTGGTCTGAATATATGGAATGCATTGTAGCCCTGCACAGACAGAGAGCTTTCCAAAGCTTTGAACCATGTCTCTGTGACTTCTCAAATACCAGCATCTTCCATGGTGAGGAACGCTTCCAATGAGTGTAGGTTCTTGTTTAAACTTCTACCATTAAGCAGCAGTACCTTGAGTTTATCTAGAGAGGATTTTGTTATGTTGGGAGGTTGGTTATTTTGGCATTGCCTAAAAAAGGCACAGTAGGGGTGGCTAATACCTTTGCCAATATCTAAAAGCCTAGAGGAGACAGGTGCAGACCATCTCTGGCAAAACAGCATGTCTTGTCAGCCATATCCTCCCAGGCTGATAGATATTGGATCCCATTGGACTGACAATAGAATTTAAGCCAATTGTTTAAGTCAATCATTTTTTGTTGGCATAGTAGCATCATCCTTGGTGATGGTAGTATGCTGCTACCTGCTTGTGACACACAACCTGAAAGCTTAGTCATGTCTCTCTTTATATATATTCCAGGGAGGTATGTCTCGGATCATTCACCCCCACATGGACTATGATAGGGTCATGCTTGTACTTGTGGTTGAGTGACTCGAGTGCTTGTGTGACTGATGGATTCTGGCAGCTGACAGGCAGCTAACTGTAAACTTCTTTTTGTCCAGGCTGGTGAGGGGTACATCCAAGTCTCTAACTATGGAATCACTTATGACCAGTATGTTAGTTTTTGGGATATGCCATATGGGCTTGTACATTGAGACACTGATGTGTGTGGTGTTATTGCTGTGATTGTTGCTTGCTTTGCTATGTGTATATGTGGTTTCTGAAGGCAGTGTTTGGGAGGCCACTGTACTTTTGGCAAGTTACTAGTGAGTACCTCCGCATATATAGGTTTATGTACATGTCCTTAATAAGTGTAGGAAGTGATGTATGTGTGCCAACAACTTGTTTGGAATTCAGTTTGTTTGTATGCAACAATCTTGCCTCCAATTTCATAGTGTAACTACATGTCTCACATATAATATTAGCTTGTTTCAGGAGTAAGTGGTCAGTATACATGAGACAATTGCTACATTGCATCAAGATGCCCATGCCCATCAGGTTGGACAGAGGAATGGTGGGAAACTGCTCATCTATGCTAGCAGGCTCTTATTGTGTATTTTATTAGGGAAGCCAATGAGTTAATTTGACTGGACTGTACTAGTAGCCTAGAGACTATGAGTGAGACCTATACTTTGTGTAGGCTAAGGATAACTAATAAAGTAACTCTGCTCAGCCCACAACTAGGTTTCTCTGAGAGCAGCAGAGGGCTGGGAATGGTTGCACTGATGGTTATTTGAGGAAAAATTTCTGTACAAGCTGTTAGTATCTATACAGGTCACTGCCAACCACCACTGCACAGAAATCAGTACCCCACAAATGTGAGGCTTAAATATAAGTTGGAATAAACATGTATAAAGCTATCTACTGATCAGAAAAGCACAAAGTGAGCCTTCCTCCAGCTGTCCTGAACTCAGGTGGGTCTTGATCCACATACTTTTGCCACAATAGTGCAGAAAAAAGCCCCCTTAATGTAAGATGGCTGGTATACTGCCCAAGTGTAAGAAACCACACAATCTAGATTCAGCAGCCCTGAATCTAGTAGATGCAATGTAACCAGTAACTTACAGCAACATGCAGTTTTAAAAGGGTAGAAATGCAATAAAATATCAGCAATGACACAGTAAATAAATAAAATACAGTCAATGAAGTCAAACAAAATTTAAATAGTACTTATTTTTGTTTTTTCAGCTACAGCAACTTTTAAACCTTCAGCAAAGGAACTACTTTTCATCTTTTCATTACAAATACATAAAATATACATATATTAGTAAAAAAAACATAAAATAATTTAACAGATAGCACATGGTCTAAGTGCAATAATGCCCTTCAAGGTGGATGTTATTGGGGAAATAATGCCTTTTCAGGGTGGGTGTTATTTCCCCAGCCAAATCCAATCTCATTGTACTTGCTTCTATAACCTACTCCAAGGCTGCGTAGCAGCTTAGTTATAATAAATGAAGATGAATCACTTTAGTGGATCTGGTTTGCATTGTCAGGGCTCTAAGAAAAGGGGTCTGATTAGATGCATTTAAGTTGAATGATGGATGCTTTTAAAAATGAAAGTTAATGCTGGAGTGAAAATATTAGTAAAAAGATGTATTAAGCTTAGATAATCAGTATGGGACATTTGCGGGCAATTCTGAGATGAATTTAGAATATAACTGCACTTGCATTTATAGGAAGTAAGCATGGAATTATGGACTAAATGAAGACGGTATGATAATATGACTAAAAACAGAGGTGTGTCATACACTGAAGAATAGAATCTCTCTCTATTACTCATTCAAGCATTCTTTCATTTTCCTGTTGCCTGCTCTATCCAAATTGAGGGTTGCAGTGGATACAGAGCCTATTCTGGAATTGTGTGGGTGCATGGCAAAGAAGTAATATTGTGTAGGATAGGCATTTATTATATGCACCATGATTTGTGTGTGCGCGCGCATGTCCTCCCTACAGGTACGTTGAAAGACGATAAATTCACTTGCAAGATGCCTAAGAGGTACAAGACAAAAGTATCCACCGAAAATCACATAGAGAGGACATTCAGACTCCATACATAAGGCACCCAGTAAAGACTGGAACTGGGAAGCCAAGTGTTGTGAGGAAACAATGCACTGCGTTGCCAGTTCCATATCTGCTTTACTGAGTGGTAAAATAAAGGAAGAGAAGAAAGCGTAGGGGTAGCTTAAAAAGATTGGGTAAGGGAGAATGTAGAGATTAGAAAGAATTAAATGATGAGGAAACTGCAGACATGTTTTGGAAACTTTAGTAGTAAATTGGAAAAGGGCATGATATGTAAGAGAATTCATTGTGTTTGAGAAGATTGGATAATGTGAAAAAAGTATCAAAACGATTATACACATTTATATGCATCTGCACTCAGAAATTATTTTTAAGGCTGTTTAATAACTAAAGTCTAAACAAGAGCAGCATAGCATACAAAACAGCAAACTGGTTTCGCCCATTGGCATCATCAGTGCAGTGCAGTCAAACCTGTCCTAGAGTAAAGTGCATGCAAAAATACAGGTGCATATAATGAGATGTCACGTTGTATACAAATATATAATCCAAACAATACAAGTGCATATAATGAGATGTCACTTTGTATACAAATATATAATTCAAACAATACATATGACTCTGCTATCACTGTCAATGGAAACAGATCAATTATACAAATATTTCACAAACATGAACCTAAACCTATATATAAGCAACCAAAATTAAATAATCAAAACAACTATCACTAACCTATCCCTCAACCATGTTTTGTTTATTGTGATGACAAGTTTTAGATCCCTGGAGCATGTGGCTCTGAGGCATTGGGATTTCTTTAAGTGTAGAATGTCCAACAGCTCTTTGTTTGACATGGTCTTGTATGTTAAGCAGAGATCGCCTCTGAGTAGACGATATGCAACAAAGTATAGCTGGAGTTTTCAAAGGACTGAACCCTGAGGTACTCCGCTTGTCACTCGTCTGGAGCTGAATTTGGAGTCAGCTACTTTTACAGTGTGGGTTCTGTCAGTAAACCATTTGGCAACCCATCGAGTGACGTAGGGATTAATGCCCAGCTTAGTAAGTATATCTATGAGTCCAGAGTGGGGGATGATGTCAAAAGCCTTGGCGAAGTCCAGATAGGCTGTGTGGACCACCTTACCCTCATCCACAGCTCTGGAGACTGATTTGAAGAAGTCAATTAGGTTCAGGAGACCAGGTCGGCCCTTCACAAACCCAAACTCTGTGGGGTCCAGTGTTTGAAGGTTGCCAATGTCTTTGTTTATAAGTTCCATGATAATAGGTTCCATGGCCTTGCAGATCAGGCTCGTCAGACTGATGGGGCAGTAGTTCCTGTGATCCAAGGTGGAGTGAGATAACTGTAGCTGTGTACCACTCAGTGGGAATGAAGCCTGAGGTGAGGCTATGATTAAACATGACAATTAGGTGAGGTGCTAGTTCATTTTGTAGTTCATGTAGTACACAGCCCGGGATGTCATCTGGTCCCATGGATGCCGTATTCTTAGCTTTGGAGAGTGCGTTTTTTACCTGTGTGGCCGTTATTACCAGAATTTGGCAATCTTCTGGTATTGAGATGGGCCATTTAGGAGGTGAGAGGGAGGTGAAGTTGACACTGAATCGATCTGCCAGGATACTGGCAATATCCTTGGGTTCAGTATATTTAATGCCATTCTGTTGTAGCTCAAAGGAGATCTGAGCATTGCTATTTAGATTCTTGACATAGTTATAAAATGCCTTGGGGTTGTCTTTCGAATCTTTGCCAATTTTATTTTTGTAACTAGCTTTGAAGGATTTTATGAGGGATCTCAGCTTCTTACTGAGGCTGGTAAGGGAGTTTTTTGCATCCTGGGATTTTCCTCTTTTCTGCAACAATTTCTTCCTTTTGTTGTAAAGTTTGTTTATGGCAGGGGACCACCAGATTGGCTTCCTTTTTTTGGAGCAGAGCATCTTAGTTCTATTTGGGATGGCACAATTCATGCATGAGTGGATGTGCTCGTACAGTGCCTTAGTGTAGGATTCAGCAGTCAAAATTTCAGTTCCCGTCTGCATTGGTGTCATGAAGTTTGTCATTTCTAACTTGAGTAGCATGAAGTTGGCTTTGGAGAGGTTTTTTATGGAGGTTTCCTTACTGGGGGGTTGGGGTGGGATGTGGCTGTTAAGGGTAATTAGCTTATGGTCAGACCTGACCAATGAGGGGGTGACCATAGGTGTGGAGCATCGATTTCCCATGTTGATAATGACCAGGTTTAGGATATTGGAGGCCCTGGTGGGACTATGGATTAGTTGATCCTGGGTGTTGGAATTTATGACTTCCAAGATCCATTGGGCAAAGGTGTTGGTACACGAGTAGTTTTCCCAGTTAATGGCAAGGTAGTTGAAATCACCCAGTATTAGGGTGTTTGGTTGTATCTTAATATTTTCCAATATATTTAGAAAGGTGTAGTGAGAATCTTGGGGCATGGTTGGGGAACTGTAGCAAGCTACAATTTGGATTGCAGTCTTACCTACTGTTAGTTTCACCTGGAGAATTTCAGATGCATTGTGTTGGGCAAGTAGCCTGAGGGTGTGATTATCCTTGGTGAATATGGACACATCTCCACCTTTAGTGTTTCGGTCCTGATTTAGTGGCTGAAAAGTGTGGTAAGAGTTGTAGCCTGGTATTGCAGGGTTGCTATGTGGAGCCTTGAACCAAGTCTCAGTTACTGCATAGATATCGATGTTCTCCATTTTTAGGAGTGCCTCGAGAGAGAGTGCATTTTGAGGTTTAGACTTCTAGCATTGAGTAGCATTACCTTCAGATTTTGCATGCTTGTACCTGTTACGGTGGTGGTTTTGTCCTTTGAACTTTGCCTAAAAAAGGCATCACAGGGGTGGCAAGAGACTTAGTCAGTAACCTGAATCCCAGGGGCGACAGGTTCAGACCATCTCTGGCAAAGCATTGTGGTCTGTCGACCATGTTGTCCCAGGCAGACAGATACTGGAGTCCCTCTGAATAGCACCAGAAGCTTAGCCAATTGGTGAAGTCAATCATTCTGTCCTTATATTGTGGTATCATTCTGGGTGAAGGCAGGCTGCTACTCAGGGCTAGGGTCATACCTGCCTGGGCCACATGATCCAAGAGCTCTTCCATATCTCTGTAGCTGTCAGATAAAGAGTGCTATCCCCATTGTTGGGAAGAAGGTGGGATGGGTTCAGTCGCACACTGCTTCAGTCACTCAGAGAAGAGGAAGCAATGCAAATGTGCAGCTTGGGAGTGGGTATCAGGCTCAGCAAGTCACTGCTTGGTGACAGCTTTCAACATAGGTGTGCTCAAAGGGAATATGTTGAGAGTGTTCAAAGTCACAAGGACTGCATTTTGTCTCTGCCCATAAGTGAGAATAGGGCCTCTGCAACATATTCTCATGGTTGAAATACCAATTAGAGCACAAAGACTCAGATGGCTGCCTGAGTGATAATCCCCCAATGCAGCTCTTACTCTTCACCTGGTGTCGGGGAATGAATGGGCTGTGGGTAACTGGGAGGAGGCTTGATGATTAGCAGGCATGAGGGATGAAAAGCATATCTGGAAAAAAATTATAAAGCAGACCTTCAAGTGTCATCTCAGATGACGCAAATGTAAGTAAATATTGGCCTTTGCTGTATAAAAATTTGTGAGACCACTTAATCAGTATTGTATATTTAGGCCAACCTCTTCTTTGCAATAGCCTACATATAGTAAAGGTTATTTACAGTAATCCATGAGGATACATAATATGTAAAAGATACCATAGAACTATAAACTAAATTATCTTAACAACTAACTATACATGTGTGAAAAGCATGAAAGGTTGAGACCTGCCCAAAAATATTACCAATATTATGTGAATCAGATTCAACTACAGAAGCATTTTTCATAGAAGAGTTATATACATTCACGTTAACTACACAGGATAATATCAGAAGAAAAGATGACTGAATAGAAGAGACTCCATGGGAAACAGTGAGCATCACTATGGCGGTGAAACAACAAAAAAGACATACATGATATCTACATGTGTGTGCAAAACTGCAAGATATATCTATGCTGGATTTGCATGTTATCGGACAGTATATAAAATGGGAAAAGAAACTCATCCTGGATTCAATGCGTGTTTTCTAGTGACACATTCCCAGGGATCCAGAAATACGGGTTGCAGATGCCTCAACCTACCTCTGTTTACCTTGTTTGTGGGACAAAGCCCACACCACATCAGAAATGGAAATCACTGCAAGAAGGTGAGTTTATTAAATATCTCATGGCTGCAGCACAGTCTGAGCGAACATGATGTGAAGTATAGTAACATGGAAAAGTAGTGAATAACTCCTGTGCATGCACCTACAAGAGGCTCTGCTCCAACACATGCAGAATAGAGGCAAGCAGGTGGAGTCATATGGAAGTCTTACATTACCATTATACGGGAGCTCTCATCTATTTTGACCAAATTAAAGGTTGGAAATGGAAATACAGAAAAGTGATAAAGCGGATACTGGAACATAAGGTGAAAACCTGAAGAATGACCAAGATGGAGTTGGAGAATGTGTTTGGTCAAGTGCCCACTTGTATGTATAGTTAGACAGACTGAGAAAAGGTATACTTCTCAGTTGTTAAATCAAAGAAGAATAATGGTAGATATCACAAATTAGAAACACAATTTAAAATGCTGGTCATATTAACTGAGAATTTCAAAAATATCGCTCAGTTTTGTTAGGAATGGAGAAGTGGTAAAAAAAAAAAAAAAAATTCAGTGTCCCTCGAAATACTGTATCATTGGGAGTTATGATGGCAAGATATGTGGGAGATGGGAGTAAGAAGACAGTCAAGACCGACTGGAGTTGCTGACACAATGATAGAAAGAGAATGTAATGGAGAAAGAGACATTAGACAGACCACAAACAGGAATGGGTAACAAACACCAGGATAGGGATAGGATGAATTTGTGCAGCTGTCATTCCTGCCAGCCACAACTGAGTCAGATCTTGCTCACACCCATGGGTTTCCCTCACCACTGGGTTCTAGCACAGTTGGAGGAGCCATGTTTTTTTGGACAGTGATGAAACTCAAGTACTTAATTACCAAAAGTACCACTGAGCTCCGATAAGTGATCTAACACCTTAGTTCACTATAATGTCACAGAAAGGCCAAACTTTACTGAAAGTCAAAAATGCTTACAAAAAAATGTATATAATAGTCCACTGTGAAGCTTTCTCCAATCTCGAGTATAACAAGACAATTCTCCGTCAATTCCAATGCAGTGCGTTGTCTCCCCAAAAGATATCACACGAATACCGGCTTAAAACTGAATTTATTGACTAAACGGCAAAAAGCTGCTTGTGGAGGTCCAAGCAGCCCGATGTAAAACAGTTTCACACTGACAAGCGTACTAGCGTACTGACAAACATACCAATGAAAAACAAAACGCTTATTGCACAATGCTAAAATACTCTTAAGATGTATCAGAACTTTTTGTAAAATACATGTAGAACAAACGAACTATCACAGTTAAGCGCTTTCACTCAAACCTCTTGAGCTTCATCAGAACTACTCTGTCATTAATTATCCGTCTTTTAAAACTTCTTTGGCGACAAACCATCAGCTAAAATTTAAAGCAACAGAGTATCCTAATGTATCCAATTGAATACTAATCAACCATATAAACTAAACAGTCTGTACATCTCATTCTTATGTGAATCCATCTTAAAACTATTGTTAAATTAAAACTAATATGTAGCAACTAAAACTTTGTGCATGTCTTAACTATTAATTCTCTTATGAATACCATACATATAACAATGTGTGAAATCAATAATAATATGACCTACACTTGTGATCCTAAATCAATGAACTGACTAAATCTGACTAAATAATTGTACTAGTTGACTATATATTGACCTCGAGTATGGCCTTTAATGAAATATAGTCATTGAGTCCTGGCAGAGTGGTAACATCGGTGAATATTTGCCACCACGCTTCACGATAGCTTAAAACTTTTTTAGCATCTCCACCTCTAGGGTCATTTTTAACTAGATCTATCAGTCCAAATTTAAAATAATGATCATCACCATAAGTTTCTATATGCTTAAACACTGCACTTCTTTCATCTTTTTTCTTTATGTTATACATATGTTCATATATACGCTTTTTTAAAACTTATTTCAGTTTTTCCCACGTAATAACTATAACATACTTGGCAGACAGCAATATATACTAACATCTTAGAATTGCAATTCCCCCTGATGAACCTGATCTTAGATTTAATAGCGTTGTTTAATATAATTTCCTTTTTGTCAATAATGTGACAGCACTGACTACATGAACCGCATTTCTTAGTATGTTGAGTATCATTTCTACATTTTTCAATACTGTGTGTATTTCCCTTTTCTAATAACCTTTTGATATTAACTCCTAACTTATACACTGTGTTAGGTTTTTCTCCTATTTTGCTCCTAACTGTTTCATCACTAAGTAATATGTACCAATAATTCTTAATAATCTGTATAACATTTCCACTTTGTGGATTGTACATCAAAATTAGTGCCCTTCGCTTGTCTTCACCTAATTTTATATTATTCCCCACTTTTACGTTACCTGGGATGAGTTCGTTGCCTAACCCTAATAAAGGTTTATATTTGGTGTTCCATAGACTCAAAACATATTTATCCACCTCAACCAATAAATTTTGTGGGTAACCTCTTTCAAGAAACATATTATGTATGAGATTAATCTCATCTACCAAATATCCAAAATCTGTGGTCATCCTCATAGCCCTTATACATTGACCTTTATATATATTCTTTTTTAAATTTTCAGAGTGGCAACTTGCATATGACAAATAGTCATTGGAAAAAGTTCCCTTTCTAAAAATTTTTGAATGCAAGTTTTAAAAGACGGATAATTAATGACAGAGTAGTTCTGATGAAGCTCAAGATGTTTGAGTGAAAGCGCTTAACTGTGATAGTTCATTTGTTCTACATGTATTTTACAAAAAGTTCTGATACATCTTAAGAGTATTTTAGCATTGTGCAATAAGCATTTTGTTTTTCATTGGTATGTTTGTCAGTACGCTAGTACGCTTGTCAGTGTGAAACTGTTTTACATCGGGCTGCTTGGACCTCCACAAGCAGCTTTTTGCCGTTTTGTCAATAAATTCAGTTTTAAGCCGGTATTCTTGTGATATCTTTTGGGGAGACAACACACTGTATTGGAATTGATGGAGAATTGCCTTGTTATACTCGAGATTGGAGAAAGCTTCACAGTGGACTATTATATACATTTTTTGTAAGCATTTTTGACTTTCAATAGAGTTTGGCCTTTCTGTGACATTATAGTGAACAAAGGTGTTAGATCACTTATCGGAGCTCCATGGTACTTTTGGTAATTAAGTACTTTGTCATCTATTATTCTTCAGTTGCTTTTCGCCATGGAGAACACCGGTGACAACACACCTGATATAGAAACGACTCAGATGGATGATATACAATCGTTAAAAGAGGAGATGGAGAGCCTTAGAAAGGACATGGGCAAACTTTTTGATCTTGTTCAGGCCAAACTAAGTAATCCTACAAATATTACTGATGAAATGTCAACTCAGAGATGTATTCATTCTAATAGTTCTAATGAACCACAGGGGACAATTATAGGGGCACAGACAGAGGGAAAGTCACTATGTTTGACCCCAAAAGTACCCAATACCGACAGAAAACCACATAGGACTGATGACAGTTTGGAATCATTATTGGACAGTTTTCCCATACCGAATGGTCAAGTTCAAAAGCGGAACGACTGCCCTATCGATATGGATTATATTACTGAGCCATTGCAGACTTTTAATCATCCAGGTTCCAACTGTACCTTTGATTTTTCCATTTATGATATGGAGGATGAATTTAAACGTACAGGTGTGAGACCTAAAAACATTCCCATTAAAACATATTCCAACAAAATGGGAAAACAGGAATATCATTCAAAAGGTACTGTAAATGCATTTAAACAACAATCACACCCCAATAGTAAAGATGGACAAACAAAAGACTGTGGATACAATAAGTTCAATAGATTTATAGAAACTAATTATAATTTTGACAGCACTGAGACAATGTAACACAGATTCCAAAGACAAAGTAACATTAGGAACATTAAAAGATATTATTTTTTTGATGGGTAAAAAACTAAAAAGTATTAATAGTGTTAAGGTAGATAATGCCTATTTATATAAATGTATATCAATGAAAATTGTTCCGAATGGATTAAGATTTTTTAAACAACCAATGGGGTTTAAGTTGAATGATGGGATTATTACTGAATTTAATCAGTTTTTCGATGAATGTGGAATTAAGTATGAGGCTCATCATTAAACACAATGATGACAAGTTAGCTCAATTGATACAGGAAACTGAGGATTTAAATCTCAAGATCACTACCGATCTGCTTTTTACTGAGTGGGAGAGGATGTACAACAATCAATTTTCTTTAGCTGAGAAACACATACACACTTTGAGTGAGACTAAGCATAAGAAAATAGAGAGGGATGTAGAGCATTATGAACAAAGGAAAGTTCATCACTGGGGGATGAAAAATGGGAATTCGGAAGGGCGAGATGTTAATGAACTGTCCCGTCACTATACATCTAGTAGCCATAACAGATATGGAAATGCTAACTCACATTTTTGGACGGATCATCTCCCTCAGGGAGAACCATACAGAAACAAAGGGGAAAGGTATGAGCAGAAAGACAGATACCAACCAAGGATTTGGAAGAATCAAGGGTAGTAGAGGGGAGGAAGAGAGGGAACATTCCAACTGTCGAAATGGTGGTTAATGGTCTTACCTACACATGCAATGGTTTTAACATTTACAATCATGCTGATGTAGCAATTACTAAGGCACATTTCTCCTTACTATCCAAGGGAATGAAGTTCATACCCACCCCCAAGTTTCCATTAGTAGACAGCATAGTTGAATTAAAGAAATTCACCAGGAAGTTAAATCTAGCGGTCTTTTTCAGTAAAACCCCCAGTAATACAATTAATACCAATGTGCAACATCAACAATTAGAGCTCCAAGTACATTTATACCGGTCCAACATCCCACTATAGAGATATACGAGAGAATTGTTTCTAGAGATATTTATAGATTGTACAAAGAGCATAAGAAGGTTACTCAGGAATCCAATTTAACCCCTGAAGAAAGTGAGGTATTAAAAAATTTACAGACCAATAGCAACATCAGGGTCATGAAACCGGATAAGGGTGTGGGGATAGTACTTTATGATCATTTGGCATACAGCAACAAGATACATCAAATATTAAATGAATCAGGTAACTATGTGAAAATTACATCTAACTTATAATGATTAGTAAAACTTTGTGCAGAAGACCAAGTAACGGCTTCCAAAATGGATCTAATATCAAGACTCTTGAAAAAGCAACAGAAGAGGCTACCACCCTGGTAAAGTGAGCATGAACAGAAGAAATCTGTTCAACTTACAAATAACAGAAAAAGGAAATGGCCTTAGAAATCCAATAGGAGATGATTTGCTTAGAAACACCTATATCAAATTTCTTAGAATGGAAAAAAACAAAAATTTACTCAGCTTTCTTTATACCTTTAGTCTTGTCAAGTTAGTATAGGAGATGTCTTATATGTAGATCTAAAGTATGAAGAAATTTCACCCTATCTTTCTGTGCAGCCAGGAAAAAAGGAAGGAAGGGGAATAGTTAAATAAAGAGATCATTAACCACCATAGGCATAAAAAAAGGATCAGTGCAAAGAGAAGCTCTGTCTACATGGAAAACCAAAAAAGGGGCAACTGCCATGAATGCCAGAAATTCAGAAACCTTCCTGTCAGAAGCAAGGGCTACAAGTAAAATAGTTTTCCAAGTACAATACTGTAAAGAAGAGACTGCAGACTCAAATGGAGACTGATTTAATTTTTAAAGAATAAAATTAAGAAGGAATAGGTTCTTTTGGTGGCCTAATTTGAGGGATACCTTTCAAAACTTGCTTAACTTCAAGACTAGAAGCTAAATGTGGATATAAAGGCAGACAAGCAGAAATGGCCAATGAATGAGTTTAACAGAAGAGTATGCCAGGCCAGAATTAAAAAGCTCACACAAATAAGAAAGCACCATAGAAATACCCACAGGAAGAGGGTCCAGGACATGAGCATGACATCAAATAGAAATCTGTTCCATTTAGCTACATAGGATTGTCTAGTAGTCTGTGTTCTAGCCTCATACAAACCTGAAGTAAAAGAAATCAAAATCCTATCACAAACCTGAAGTAAAAGAAATCAAAATCCTATCACCCAAAAAGTCAAATCATGAGTAAATGAGTGTGAATTAGATATCCCTTGTCCAGTGAGAAATCCATCCTGTGAGGTACCTTGTGATGATTACCCTTGGCCAGATTAAATAGGAGGAACATGTACTGGCTGGGACAAAAGGCAGTCACTATCAAGATTATGGGCCTGTACCAAATGTATTTGTACAGGGCATTTGGCAATAGGGGAAGAGGAGGCTAAGCACACAGAAACACTCACTTCCAGGAAAAAGACACTTTGTAAATCACATGACTTGGCAGTCTGGAACTGAACTGTGGGAGTTCTGCATTCATAAGGGAGGCAAAATTATGTAATTAAGGAATACCTCACTGATGAAATATGACCAGTAAAACTTCCCTTTGAAGCATCCATTCTTTAGGATCTGCTCTGGACCTGTTCAGATTGCCTACCACAAGAATGTGTTATGAGGGAATAAAAACTGCCAACACAGTTAGGTGTTGACTTATTGTAGAATCCCAAGCCTTGAAGAGCTAACTTGTAAACAAGATAAGATTTTATGACCCCTTGCTTTATAACACACAACCATGGTGTTGAAAATTCTCAACGAACCTGAAACCTAAAGAGGGAGCAAAGTATGAACTGCCATTATCACAGCTCTCATGTCTTTTTATCTTGATATGGTCTACTTGTTGATGGGGAGACCAAAGCTCCTGCACCCTCATGTTGTTGGAAAAACCTACCCAAGCCTGAACAGAAGCGTCTGTGTACAGGTTCTGAGTAGGAGGGAGGACTTGAAAAGGAAAGCCTGGATTCAGAAAAATCTGAGGAATCTACCAGAGGAAGTACAGTCTGTGGCAATGCAAGAGAAGGACGAAAAAATCAGTGAGTGGCAATGTTGAAGCCAAGCAGTTCTGACATACCACTGAAACTTCCTCATGTGGAACCTGGCAAAAGGAACCTAATAAATGGTGGATACCACTAATGCCAGAGCTCAAAGAAACTATCTTATAGACAGCAGTTGCAGAGGAAGAAGAGAAAGTAAGCAGTCAAGGAAAGGACATTGGGATGAGGAAGCAAGACCATCAGTGGCAAGGTCTGAATCCTGCAACCTAAAAAAACTTGGTCTTGAGAAGTGGTAAAAACATACTTTTTGAGATTTAGATTTAATCCCATATTGTGGAGGAGATGTATGGTGTTTTCAAGATCCTAAAGAAGAAGGTACTGTGTGGGGGCTTGACTATGCAGGTCAGAAAAGTAGAGAACTGAAAATGTAAGGAAGAAACAGAAAAATGGGAACATTTCCTGTAAAGGATGATTAGGAATGTGAAGGAAGGCATCCTTTAAATCCAGAGTCACCAGAAAAGCCTGAGGAAGCAACAGACCCTATAACCAATGGGGAATGAATTTTAAAGAAGTAAGCCAAGGATTCCTTTCCAGAATCTAAGTCTATCCCCTCCTCAGAGGAATCAGAATCTGTAGGTCTTTTAGAAAGAGTAGAGGACAAAAGAAGAGAGGAGGGAACACACAACCCCTGAGGGGGCTCAAAAGGCATAAGGGCCTTGAAAACACAGTAAGTAAAATCCAGCCATTACTTGTGTATTGTTAGCTGCAGGAGCCACATGTCTAATTTTCTGTTTCTTTTTCAAATAAACCCTAACAAACTTGGTGGGTTCAGTCCCTTCAGTAAGTGAGCCAGGGACTTCATCCCTAACCAGAAGTGGAGGAATTCCCGTGGTCTCATCTGAAATAATTAGCCATGGCTCCCCCTCCTTGTCTAAGCCAGACATATGCACAGCTTCATTGGAAATGTGGGTAGGCAGCCCTAAGTCTGCCTCCATCTGGGTTGTGACAGAGTGGGCTGTCAGTGGAACAAGACGGTCCCCAGGTCCAATTAGTTTGATTTTTTTGATTTATTCCTAACTGGCAGGTTAAAATCGTGGTGGGGGATTCAGAAGTTATGGAACCCTTGAGTCAGAAGCTTCAGTCTCTGGTTTTCTAAATAGATAAAAAGGGAAGACAGATGGCTGAGTGAAGTCTTTGGAACAAAAACCTGAGAAATCTCAAACTGAATATATTCATGGGCAGAAACAAGACAAAAAAGACACTTCTTTTCTCTATCCTTATGGGAAATCTGCCTCCCACACTCACATTTTCCTTTCATGGATGATATGAAAAAAGTAATACAACTCAAAGAAAAAAAGAAGGAAAACATGCCAATAGGACATTTATATTTTGAAGGCTTGGTGAATTATAAAAGTAGTGTTCAGACTGGTGGCAAATTACTGGGGATATGTCACTTATGTACGTTATGCCTTTGACATAGAACATACATCTGATGCGTGGCACCTTGAAGGAGCTAAGGTTTTTTGTATGCTGGCTTGACAGGATATTACTTTAGTAAGGAGTACTGCGGCAGTGATAAGGAAGGACATCAGCAAACAATCATGCAAGGACAGAATCAAACACATGACCATCAGGTTTTGCAATCTAAAAGATAATGCCATAACATGTTGAGCTACTTGTACAGTCTCACTGAAAGCCACAGTCAAACAGGTGTTAATAGCATCAGATAGTCATACTGCTATTGATTAACTAGGGGACTTAGCACAGATCTGGAAGTGCAAGGTAAAATGTAATGTGGCAGACTACAACTATAAGCTGTGAATGTGTGAAATAAAATGAATAATGAGAAACAGGGTGGGGGAGAGTAATGTACAGATGCAATACAAAAATGCAACAGATACTTATGTTTTCCTTATAACAGATGCTTCACTTGAAACTACAACACCATGGAAAATTACCTGTGATGGAACAATATGTAATCAATATGGGAATCGGGCACACAGCCATAGCACATGCAGCCTGAAAGGCAATGCCTTCATGTCTTATGTCTACTATTCCGCCAAAGCCTGCATACACACATAATTATAGCATCAAACAATCATTCGGCTACCTCTGAGCTATAGCATTCAGCAGAAAATTGGCAGTGCTGGCCAAAACCTGTACTGTGGCAGACTACAGCTAAGCTAAATCAACAGATTCACAAGTCATATTACAACATGGCTACCTGTTCACAGTAGTGTTAATGTTTAGTTCTCTAATGTATGAAGCAGGTGTACTCTACCCATTGCCTACTAAGGTGTTCCATCCTCCTCCTGTGCTGCTGCATATTCTCTACTCTAGCTTCTTGGGCTATGGAGAAAGAAACACAAGTGTGTAAGAAAAGTGGATACCACACACTGCCAGTTTGTATGTGAAGATGAAAAAAGACTGTTTACAAGGAATTTGTACTGCTGCAGCTTTAATCTCATCTTTCTACTGGCAAAGGAGGTCAGGATAGTGTCAGTGTATATTGGTCTAATGGTGTCAGCATTGCTCACCTGTGCGCATGTTGTCCATAGTATTTTTGACAGCCCATAGTCTTAGATTGGGGATTGTCTTACTACTCCTCTAGTCATGGAGAAGAAGGTAGAGGCATACATCACCTTTGTGCCCTAAAAGATGTACTCTCTTCCCCTTAAAAGATGCTACTATTCTCTTAGAAATCAGAGACAAATATGTCTGGTGACTTGTGGCCATACCTGTACTCTATTTTGTCATGTGGGAAGCATCTTGGGACACCTTAGCTGCATAATCTGTAGTGGCACATCCCAATATATGGACTGTATTACAAAGTCTGAACATTTCACAGTAAGGCCTGAAACATGGCAGTCCTGTCTGCTTATAGATCATGAATACAACATGCAGACCTAGCAACTCCATTTCCATTAGGTTAGATGTGGCATCACATATTGCCCATGGAACCACAGAGTGAAATGTGTATGGGCAGTGCTGCTTTCAGATGTCTAGCTGTGTGCACACCACCATGTAGAATTTGACATAACATTTGGGAAGTCAGTGCAACAAAGAAATTGTGAAATTCAGAAACAGAAATTGCTGAGCCTCTGCATCATCATCAGGTCCAGCGTCCCAAAGTTGCACAATATAAATGCAAGGGAAGTCACTGGTCCTCATTTCAATATCGAAGAATTTGTAGAGCTGCATCTTGTATACCTGCTATAGGTGAACCTTTTACTGATTGCTTAGAGGCACCGGTCTTCAGATTCTATAAAGTACTACTGTTTCAGCACAACTTGTAGAAGTATGACTACTGTTAGTTTACTACATAAAAAAGCACTTTAACCTTACATTCATGGGTTATCGAATAGGTGGAATGACGTGTTAGTACAAGGCTAAGCCTGCAGGGAAAACACACCCAGCAGGAAGTACTCAGAGAACATGTGCAGACATTCAGGTAAACACTGAAGCAGCATTTTATGTTAAACCATTTGTCTGCTATATAGAGTCTTTGTATACCACATGTGCAAAAGCCTTTTTAACAGAGAGATGAGACAGTCATGTCAACCTGTTTATTAGCATGCAATTTCTCTCGCAGTGTGAGTAACATTTTTCCAGTAATGTTATGGGCCTAACATTAGGTAAACCATCTGGATAAACAAATATAACAGTCAGAAACACAAGCAGCATAGAATATGGACAAGGGATACGACAGTGTAGTAAGGGGCTGCCAGGGGCAGTTATGATCCCCAAACAAATACCAATGTCTTCCATGCCTACATTGCAATGCTAAAAAAGGATAAAAAAAAAAACTGACTCTGCAGAGAAAGCTAGTCATAAATCAAAATTCTCCAAGACAGAGAATGATACGCTACTAAAGACCCTCTTGTCCCATGGCCAGTGGCTCTTTGGGCAGGATGCTGTCAAACGGCCATGCTGAGACCATAAATGGAAAGAACTTGAGGTAGAAATTAATGCTGTCAGTGACCAGGACTGTACCTATGAAATGGTATGCTGAAGGGCTACTGGCATTACTTTTGCAACAACAAAAAAAATGCTCATCTGGCACAGGAAGGTAGGTTGATTATTTGAACCACCTCTAATGGAGATAGATGAGTTTATGGCCTTTGTTAGAGGCAGTAACACCTCCAAAAGGTCCTACAGTTTGGTACTGGACATTGGTGGAGAGCTTCATTACATTTTCTTTGGTGATGCTCTCTGTTATGTAGCAGTCTTCTTTATAATAGTGCACTTACTTTCCTTTGCCCCATTACTCAGTATTTAACTAAGTAATGCTGCCAACACTGGGTCATAACTAAAACAACACAGATTCAGCCTGAATGTCTAACTGCATGAGGTTTGACATTTACAAGGTTCAGCTTGAAAACACTATTATTACATCTAGCTTTAATGTATGTCTGGTGCCGGACTTTTACTTACACAGACCATTTTGCTTTGTTGTGCTCACAGATGAATCTGTGTCTGGAAACATCACTGTGGAGTTGCCAATGACTGATGGTGACTCTGCAACCTCTAATGAGACAGTATTGTCAGTATGCGATGGGCACACAGAATGTGACCACTGAATCCACTATGCAGCACACAATCAACTTCTGTAACTGTGGATACCCATGAAACCCACACAGCACAGTGAAGAGAGGTTACTGTTGGCACTGGTAGACAGGACAGTGTGCTACATCCCATTGAAAGTACAGAGCTATCACGGAGGCAGTGGCTGATACCGCCACAGCTATTTTAGAGTTAGTAAGGTGAATGTGGGGTGTGTAAGATGACCCAGTACCACAACAGCCATTTCAGAGTGAGTAAGTAAGGCTAATTCAAAGCATGCAAGTAGATCTCCAAATATGAATGACCTGCATATGAGCTAATATACGTCTTCTTATGCTCATGTAGTGAGTGTTAGTTGTCATCCTCAAATTTGTTCTACTGCTACCTCCATAAGTGGCAGTCATCACTGCAGGGGAAAGTTTGAACCACGAACTGCAGGGGAGAGCTTGGACCATGGTCATGTAATGCTAGCACTTCCACTACTACCTCTTTTGTGTAGGTGTCTAAGGCCAGGAGAGGACATCCCTGGGGTCACTGCGATTGCATTAGTGTCATGTCTGAGAATGGATATAATTCATAGACACACAGTACACTGGCATCTAGCCATGGCACCGTAAATGCAACTGCTGGTTAATGCAGCTTACATTGGCAGGTGTTTCTATGTGCATAGGATGCTCAATCCTTTACTATGCATGTCCTACACCTGCCGGGTAGATCAAGCTGCACTGCTGCAAACACTGCAGAAGTTATGTCCCTGCAGAAAGACAGACATACAGACAGACAGACTCGCATCATCACAGCCCCAATACTTCACACATGCAGATATTCATTGACTCTGACCCATCATAAAGCTTATGTTAATAGCCCCCCCCCCCCCCACACACACACACACACACACACGTCCCCTAAATTCAAGTGCAATGTTGCTTTTAAGTGTCTTCAGAAATCACACATTTCTGTGTGAAAGACAGCCATATGTGTGTGTTCTTTCTCCCTCCTGTGCAAATGAAGATAACTGTACATTGTTAATTGGGTTGCCATGGTCAGATGCACAGTATAGCCAGCCTATGTATGAGTAAGCACAATCTGTGTTGGGTTTGCATGCATTATGGTTTCTGTGCCTCATATGCATTTGTCTAGGCCAAATCTATGTTCAACCTGCTGCCTTTTTGACAGTGCCATGTCATAGTGCACCTGCCTCTTTCTAGGAGGTCCATCCCCTGCTGCTTGCTCCTCCACTGTCTCCTTATCTGGCTCAGCTTCCACTGCTTGATGTGCTGGGTACTGCTTTCCATGCTGCGATTGACTACTAAGGATGATATTGTGCAACAGTGTTCATATTAAGTGCCAGGATCATATTGCATGGCACCACCAGATGAATCCAAACATTGAAAACATGATTTCAGCAGTTCAAACACGTCTCACAATAACAATGACCCTTGGTTATGACAGGGCATAGTTGTACCTGGTCTGCTTAACAGGTTCACAGGTACTTACTAGGATACTTATCTGTGAATATCTTAAGAAGCATAGCATTACATTCCCATGGTAGGTTTTAGCTGTTATATTTTGCCAAACAATAACCCAGAGATGGGTTGAACAAAGATATGATGGGACATTAATGTTTCCCTTATCCATTAGGGACAAGTGTACTAAACCAGGTGAAAATTTATGATTTTCCATCCATTTATCCAAATTACTTTTGAACAGAGTAAAGGGCGGCCACGGTGGTGCAGTGGTTAGCATTGCTGCCTCACAGCAAGAGGTTCTCCGGTTCGATCCTCGGCTGGGGTGCCTTCTGTGCGGAGTCTGCATGTCCTCCCTGTGGTCGCGTGGGTTTCCTCCGGGTGCTCCGGTTTCCTCCCACATCCCAAAGACATGCTGCAGGTGGATTGGACACTCTAAATTGGCCCTAGGTGTGTGTGTGAGTGTGCCTTCTGTGGAAGGTTGGGCGCCGGGCTGGCAACTCGACACCGTAAAACTCCACTGCCATTCAATGTGCGGACAACGTGATCCGCTGTGGCGACCCCTAACTGGGGAAAAAGCCGAAAGAAGAAGAAGAAGAAGACTTTTGAACAGAGTAAGAAAAGTACTTTGTTTTATGTGGAATGGAAGATGCTTCCACAGAAGCAGTAATCTCTGTGATACAAACGTATCTCTAACATATTCTATTTATTTTGTGAAACAGACCGAGATCTCTTGAGTGGGTAATTTTAATACCATCAGGCTTTTGAATACTCATTCTGTGAATTCCAGATAGGTGCGATAAGCTACGGTTCTGAGGCATATCCCTCATCACTAATAAGATGTCCCTGTGGGAAGTCACCAGTCTCAAACCACTGGTACGTCACAGGTGTTTCATATGTGGGAGTTGTGATAAGTGCATCAGTGACCTGTAGACATGTTGTAGATATTTTTTTGTGTGTTGCAGATCACCTGGCATTGAATGTGTGATACCGTTAGCAGTTCATGTGCTTCTTTTCCAGTTCTGCAGGTGAGGCCTTTATTTCAATGTGGGAGGAGTTTATGGCTCCTAGTACCTCTGGAAACAAGTTATAACATAGAAGCCCAACATGATACTGACTCTGTCTTCTATACTACATGGAAAATAAATATGCTCATCCACATACAGCAGCATGACATGAAGAAACTGATGGCGTATTCTGAAGGCAGATGTCGGAGATGCCCTTACTGTTTCTCCAACTGCTTGAAGCTAGTACATGTAAAGCCATATACACCTTGCAATCCACTCAGAAAAAACTCCATAACTTCCACAGGCCTTCAGATGAGGCCAACACAGGTCCATAATATCGTATATGATGTAAATATCCATCCAGTAGCAGTTCATAATGTCGGTATCATGTAGCGCATTTAGTATTAAGCCCGGTAAAATGACAAGAGTATCTCCAAGCGTGACAAGGTACAGCACCGCATCTTGTAGCAGCACTAATAATTCCTTTCAGAAATGCATCTATTAATGTAACTCCTAACATATCTTCAAAGCTCACAGTCATGAAGACAGACATCTAGCTGCGTTCACTAACACTGGTGTTATGGCTCTGTGTCATACACTGTACACCAAACACCATCATACTAGGTGACTTCAACTACCCGGATATAGACTGGGATCACTACTCAAGCCCCAACACTCTAGCCCAAAGGTTCCTAGAGTTCATAAACTCAAATGCCATGGAACAACTAGTCACCATCCCCACAAGAGGAGAAAACATACTAGATATCATCATCACAAACATGGGGTCACAATGTTCAACACCAGAAGTATACCCCTCACTGGTGAGATCAGACCATAAACTAATCTCACTGGAAGTCCACATCCCGCCCCCACCTGAGATAAAAAAGACCACAGTGAAGAACTTCTCAAAAGCCGACTTCACACTTCTAAAGACTGGTGTGGTCTCTTTTAAGCTCCCGAGCCTGCGGAAACCATTACTCAAGCCGCTGAATCACTTACAAATGCCTTCTACCAGCACCTACTGGACTGCATGGATCAGGCAATCCCAAACAAAACAAAGACTCTTTGTACCAAAGGCAAGTGTCCAGTCTGGTGGACCCCAGCCATAAACAAGCTCTACAACAAAAGGAGGAAGCTACTACAAGATAGAGCAAAATCCTTAAAAGGGAAAACACCTTTGATCATTATAAGTAAACAACTAAGATCTCTCATAAAATCATCCAAGGAAAATTTTGAGAGAAAAGTCGCTAAGGACTCAAAAGACAATCATAAGGCCTTCTTTAGCTATGTAAGAAACCTGGGAGGAAACTCCCAGATATGCTCAGAATTAGTTCAAAATGATGTAAAAATTGCTGAACCTACAGACATTGCCAACATACTGGCTGACAGGTTCAGTGCAAACTCCCCCCCCCCCAAAAGGTGAGATATCTATACCAGAGGATTGTAGCCCCCCAAACATCTCTAATGCTTAGGTGAGAACTGCTCTCTCCAAGGCAAAAAACACAGCATCCATGGGACCAGATGGTGTCCCCGGTTGTGTGATCCACGAACTCAATGAGGAATTAAACCCGCAGTTAGGGCAGCTGTTTAATCTTAGCCTCACCTCAGGATACGTGCCTAAGGAGTGGCATATGGCAACTGTGGTCCCACTTCACAAAGGCAGTGCCTCCACCGACCCTGGAAATTACCGTCCCATCAGCTTAACAAGCCTGATCTGCAAAGCTATGGAGAGGATCATAATGGAACTCATAAATAAAGACATAGGGGACTTGCAGACTTTGGATCTGACCCAGTTTGGCTTTGTCAAAGGCAGATCATGCCTTTTAAACTTGGTTGACTTTTTCGAAACAGTCACCAAGGCCATTGATGAGGGAAAGGCAGTCCACACAGCCTACCTTGACCTGGCAAAGGCTTTTGACACAATACCCCACTCAGGTATCATTGAAAAACTCATCAGCTTAAATGTAAACCCATACGTCACAAGATGGGTTGCAAACTGGCTAAGTGACAGAACCCACAGGGTCAGAGTTGCTGGCGCCATGTCAGACTCAAAGCCTGTCACAAGTGGTGTCCCACAGGGCTCAGTCCTGGGCCCACTCCTGTTCGGCATCTACTTTTCAGCAGTACAAGCAAACACAGGAGGATTATGGCTGACAAAATTTGCAGATGACTGCAAACTGGGCGCCATAGTTGAGAACACATCTGACACAGATATCCTTCAGAAGGGTCTTACAGAAACGGATAACTGGTGCCAGAGCCATGGCCTAAAGTTAAATGCCAAAAAATGCATAGTCATACCCTTCAGGAAAAACAAGGTTACCCCTAGCTACCATATAGGCGGCAACCCACTAAGCACAGAAGAGGTTATCAGGGATCTGGGGACCCAGGTTGACAGTAACCTTTCGTTTGACACTCACGTTGCCAAAGTAGTTAGGAAGACCTTCTACATTGCCCACCTGATCATGAAGGGATTCAAATCTAGATCAAGGGAGGTCATCGTCCCCCTGTACTTATCACTCATCAGACAAATGATTGAGTACAATGCCCCATTCGGAATGTATCTGACACGACACCTGCAGCAACTGGAAAGGCCCCAAAAGTTCCTCACCAAAAGGATAAAGGGTCTCAAAAATATGTCCTATGATGCCCGACTGAAGGAACTCCAGCTCTATTCAGTCACTTACCGTCTGCTCAGAGGTGACCTGTGCCTGACATACAAGGCCATGTCCAACCCAGAATTGATGAACATGCTTCACCTCAAAAAATCTAGATCCCTCAGAACTACAAGGCGGAGACTTAAACCTTGACACGGTTATTAATAGGACGTGCTGGAGGGACAGATTCATCACCCAGAGACTCCCTATGCTGTGGAACAAAATCCCGGTACATGTGAGGCAGAGCACTTCGCTGGCTTTGTTCAAGAGAAATCTTGACCAATGGATGGGAGATCGCAGATATACCCCAGGGATTATCTCAGTGTCACTGCTTGACAGAGGCACAGCAAAATAATGGGCATAGTATCCTCCAAACTAAAAGGGTGGTGAAAGCCACAAAACTCTGGGCTAGGCTTATAAATGCCCTTGGGCAGATAGCCTAGTATGAACCTATGAACCTATGAACACATTTCTGAATCACTCTACCATCTCGATTTACTTCATTTGTATACATAGTACCATTCATTTTACTAAAGTTGCTCATTACCATCGGATTATAGGGCCATTAGTATATACCATGGCCAACTTTGCTTCTCGAAAAGCACCTCTAATAGTACCTATGTCTCTCAACTGCATGCACCCAGCGCATGGCTACTTCTCATGCAAAATCACTTAACACAATGCAGCTAAGTTTTCAGAATCCCAGGGATTGTTTATATCTCAGTGACACATTCCATTGTTTAAATTATTTATTTTATTAATCTTATTCTTTTTTTTTTTTGAAAGGTCATTGAAGAGGTCAAGAGTTGTTCTTTTTGAGTCCTAATTACAATAAATAAATAATATTTTTAGCAGAAAAGGGAATGGTGATGGGGGTATCTTGTGGCCCTATTTTCACAAATACCATCATTGTCCAGTAGGGCGAAAAAAGTTTTTGCTTAACAAGTTCACAACTGCCCCTGGAAATTGTATGTATGTTACTTGGATGATACATTTATTGTATGGGACAGATCCATTAGTGAAACTGAACCCTTTATTGATCATTTGAATTCTGCAACACTCTTCTTAAGGTTTCTGCTTTCCTTTAACAATTTATCCATCAACTATTTGAATGTGAATATTACCAAAGACACCAGTAAGCAATGTATTGTTAGCACTGTTTATAGAAAACCTACATTTTCTAACAGTTTCCTGCACTACATGAGTAATCATCCCAAACATCAACAAAGAGTTTGTGCAAGTGCAGCACAAAAAGGAAAGAAGGTTTAATAGTTCCTTTACTTAAAGCATCTTTCAACACAATGAACGATTCGGTGACATCCCAAAAGTGGATAAAGATTGGTGACTACTCCAATGAAATTGGTTTGTTTTCTCGTGTTTTGATAATTTGATGAAAAGCCACAAGTGGTTTACCGGAAGGGTAGATCTATAAAGAATTTGTTGGAACATAACATTATTCTGACCTGCTTACCAGCAACAAAAGGAATGGCATGGCTAAGTGCGGCTTTTGCAGCCAATGTAAACATATTTTAGTTGACACTTCTGTTGAAGTTAACAAGGTTAAAATCTACTTTTTCTTACAAATGTAACACGCAGGGGGTTATTTACCACATGTTTTTGTGCTTTCAAGTCACTCAGAAAAATTACACTAAGTGCACATGTAGTCTACACTTTGTGGTAATCTTTATGTATCCCTGTCAATATTTAAAGCTGCAAGAATATCAGAAGGAAAACTAAAATTAGGAGGAAAAAGGTGCCAGTTATGTCTGTGTTGTTTGTCCATTCAAAATGGTGTACACTTAGTGTAGGTGCTATTGAATCCTGGGGAATGCTTTTTATAGTTATAGCCTATACACTATAATAGAACAAATAGGATGCCGTAATTCTATTACAGGGAGCATTTTAAATGGCTCTTTGTTCATTGGATATGAATGATCATGAGGTTTAAATGGAGGGGGATGTAAACTGTGACTCGGGTATTTTCTCTTTGATTTTGATGAAGTCTGTACATTATTAGATGAAAGCACTTAATCATAGTTAATGAAAGTTTATTCAACTGTGTGTTTATTAAAACATTTTCCAGTTTGTCTTGGAGTTGGTTACAGTTGTTTTTTTATGTATATCTCTGAATTTCCTACACCCTGTGCATGGGCTACTACTCATGAAAAATCACTTAACTCAATGCAGCTAAGTTTTCAAAATCCCAGGGATTGTTTACAGGTCAGTGGCACATTCCATTGTTTATATTATTCATTTTAGTTACCTTATTTATTTATTTTTTATTTTCATTGAAAAGGTGAAAATGGTTCTTTTTCTGTCCCAATGACAATAAATAAATAAACAAACAGGGACTATGCAGAGTTAGAATACTTCTGAAGACTGGACTAGACAGTCAAGAGGAGAAGGTAAACCTTTGCACAACACCACACTCATCACATAGTCCCTCAAAACCTACACCACCAAAACACACACATAGAAGCACAAAACACATGCATACATTTGCGGAGGCTCTCAATAAAAATCTTCCCAGACAACCAAGACCTCCAAAGCAGAAATGCAAGCAACCTCCACCACCCAACACAACCAAATGACACATAGCCCACAAACTCAGTGTGCCACTCAACTATAGCCAATAAGGCAAAATGTACCCAACACTCTAGTCATAGGTGACTCTATAGTCAGGCACACTGATGTTCCACTTACCATTCTAAACAAGGAGAAAGTTACTGTCAGCTGCCTGCCAAGTGCCAGCATCCACCACATAATGTATGTACTCAGGTCACACCACAAGTACAAATATGACTCTGTCATTGTCCATGTTGATGTGAATGACCTGAGACATAGCTCCCTGGACTACATGAAGAGAGACATGGAGGAGCTCTCCGATCTTGTAGCCCATGCAAGTATGACCCTAGCCCTGAGTAGCATTCTGCCATCACCCAGAATGATACCACAGTACAAGGACAAAATGATTGACTTCAACAATTGGCTAAGCTTCTGGTGTCATTCTAAGGGAATCCAGTATATGTCTGCCTGGGATGACATGATCGACAGACCACGATGCTTTGCCAGAGATGGCCTGCACCTGTCCCCCTTGGGATTCCAGATACTGGCAAAGGCTCTTGCCACCCCTATAGTGCTTTTTTTAGGCAAAGGTTCAAATGACAAATTCACCACCATAACAGGTACAAGCAAGCAAAATCTGATGGTACTGCTACTCAATGCTAGAAGTCCAAATCTCAAAATGCAGTCACTCGAGGCACTCCTTAAAATGGAGAACATCGGCATCTGTGCAGTGACAGAGACCTGGTTCAAAGCTCCAGAAAGCACCCCTGCATTACCAGGCTACAATTCATACCACACCTTTTGGCCACTTAACCCAGACCGAAACACTAAAGGCAGAGGCGTGTCCATACTCATTAAAGATATCAACACCTCCAAGCTAGTTGCTCAGCATAATGCATCCGAGATTATCCAAGTTCAACTAACTCTGGGCAAGACCGCAATCCAGATTGTAGCTACAGACCCCCACCATACCCCAGGATTCCCACTCCTCTTTTCTTGATACACTGGAAAATATTAGGGTACAACCCAACACCCTAATAATGGGTGATTTGAACTACCCCACTATAAACTGGGAAATCTACTCATGTACCAACTCTTTTGCTCAACGTTTTCTGGAAATCATAAATTCCAACGCCTTGGATCAACTTATCCACACCCCTACCAGGGGCAGCAATAGCCTAGACCTGGTCATCACCAACATAGACGACCAGTGTTCCACACCAGAGGTCAGTTCCTCTTTGGTCAGATCCAACCACAAGCTAATCACTGTAGACATCCATATCCCACCCCACCCCCCATTAGAGGAACAACCGTAAAAAATTTCTCCAAAGCCAAATTCACGCTTCTTAAGGCAGAAGTGGCAAATGTCACGACACCCATGCAGATGGACAATAGAGGTACGACTGCTGAATCCTACACAAATGCACTTTATAAGCACTTACATGAATGCATGAATCATGCTATCCCTAACAGAACCAATATGTTATCCTCCAAAAAAAGGAAGCCAATCTGGTGGTCTTCTGCCATAAACAAACTCTACAACAGAAGAAAGAAACTGTTGCAACTAAGAGTAAAATCCCATGTTTGGAGGAACTCCCTGGTCAGCCTCAGTAAGAAGCTGAGAGCCCTCATAAAATCCTCCAAAGCTAGTTATGAAAACAAAATTGCCACTGATTCAAAAGACAACCACAAAGTATTCTATAGCTATGTCAAGAATCTCAATGGCAACACTCAGATCTACTCTAAGTTACAACACAGTGGCACTAAATATACAGAACCAACTGATATTGCCAACATCCTGGCAGATCGATTCAGTGCTAACTTTACCCCCCTCTCACCCCCTAAAGGGCCCATCCCTATACCAGAAGAATGCAAAGTTCCTGTAATCACGGCTGCACAGGTAAAAATCTCACTCTCCAAAGCCAAGAACACAGCATCCATGGGACCTGACAACATCCCAGGCTGCCTTCCACATGAACTACAGAATGAACTGGCACCACACCTAAGTACCATGTTCAGTCATAGCCTCACCTCAGGATTTGTGCCCATTGAATGGCGTACCATGATGGTTATCCCAATCCACAAAGGGGGAGCCACGACAGACCCCGGAAATTACTTTAGCCTGACGAGCCTGGTCTGCAAGGTCATTGAACTCATAAACAAAGACATTGGAGATCTCCAAACTCTGGACCTCACACAGTTCGGGTTTGTAAAAGGCAGATCATGTCTCCTAAACCTGAGAGACTTCTTTGAAGCAGTCAACAAAGCCATAGATGAGGGTAAGGTGGTTCACACAGGCTATCTAGATCTTGCCAAGGCATGTGACACCATCCCCCACTCTGGAATTATAGATAAACTCACTAAACTAGGTATGAATCCCTATGTCACAAGATGGATTGCCAACTGGCTTACTGACAGAACCCACACTGTGAAAGTAGCAGATTTCAAATCAGACTTCAGACCAGTGACAAGTGGAGTACCACAGGGTTCAGTCCTGGGTCCTCTCCTGTTTGATGTCTACTTCCCTGAAATACAGGCTAGCACAAAAGGTCTTTGGCTAACTAAGTTCACACATGGCTGCAAACTAGGAGCTATAATTAAAACTCCTAATGATGAGGACATCCTACTGAGACAGATGCCTGGTGTCAAAGCCATGGCTTCAAGCTCAGTGCCAAAAAGTGCAGTGTCATCCCCTTTGGTAAAAACTCTGTACCCATGAACTACCACATAGGCGGTAGTCTATTTAACACCAAAAGTGTGATAACAGACCTTGGGACACAGGTGGACAGAAGTCTCTCCTTTGATAATCACATTGCTACAGTGGTCAGGAAATCCTTCAATGTGGCACACCTCATCACAAAAGGTTTCTCATCCAGAAAAAAAGAGGTAATTGTTCCCCTCTACTCATCACTCATTAGACCCATTACAGAGTACAACACCCCTTTTGGTATGTACTTCACAAGACATCTACAACAACTGGAAAGGATGCAGAAATACCTCACAAAGAGGATTACTGGCCTCAAACAGATACCCTCTGCAGACCATCTCAAAAATCTCCAGCTTTACTCCATTGCATATCACCTACTCGGAGGCGATCTCTGCCTAACATACAAACTTTGTCAAACCCAGAGCTGTTGGACATGCTCCACTTAAAGAAATCCCAATCCCTCTGAGCTACACACTCTAGGGACCTAAACCTTGTCACCAGAATAAGCAGAACATGCTGGAGGGATAGATTCCTGTCCCAGAGACTTCCCATACTCTGGAACAGACTACCTATCCATGTCAAACAGAGCTCCTCATTAGCACTCTTCAAGAAAAATCTTGATGACTGGATGAGAAATAGGAAATTCACCCTGGGGATCACTTCTGTGGCTCTGCTTGCCAGGGGCACAGGAAAATAATTTTCTTGGTTGCCGAAAGCCAGGTTACCTTTTTGGCTAGGCTTATATAGGCCGCAGGTCCAACAGCCTAGTACCTACCTATGAACCTATAAGCAAAGATGTGCAGTAACACCAAAAACAAAATAAAAAATGCATAAAATAAATAAATAACTAAATGAATAAATAAAAATAAAAATAGAAATAAGGTAAGACCAGGTCTCATTTTCATCTTGTAACCTAGGCCCATGTGTGGAAGTAGCAATAAAAATAAAACATTTGAAGGAATTCTGCAGTTATGTAACTGATATTGCATACTTGCAAACAGCTTAATTAATCAGGTGTGGTGTAAAGCCTTAATGAACCTTGGAAGAACATAAAGTGGCATACTTTCTTGAATGCTATGTTTGAGGATGCTAGGAGTGAGAAAAGCCCTGCTGGTAGATTGGCGTGTTCTGTTGAATAATTTTTGTTTTATAATTATGTAGCGATCTGCAATGTTCATGGTTAAGACTTTGTAGAGCAGTGTACTAAGAATTTTGTCAATGAAGCTAATTGAACACCTACCAAAAAATTAAGATTTTGTTTTATGTATTGCCTACAGTTTCTACAGTATCATCTTAGATGACTCTATAATTAATAGTAAAGTGTACTCTACACTAATGAAATTATACTGTTAGAGCTTCCAACTGTGCTCATATGTATCTTTTGGCATATAGCACTTCTGCTTTTGCTCCACTGGGAGTATTAATACCCAGATTTTCCTTAGTCACCGCCAGACTTTTATAGGTGCCCAATAAGACTGTTTTGTTAAACTAACTTTCAACTTTAGCTTATGCAATCAAGAACAAGCATATCCGAGACTGGTGGACGAAGTTGAATTAGTTTTATTGCAATCATAGTAAGTTTTCCAAAGGATTATTTTTCAGTAGCATAAATGCATCAAATATTACTAAGATTGAAGTTTAATACACTTCTAAATACTGCTAACAGAAGTGGTCTCTACAGATCCTGGTGATATCCATATTTTTGAAAAACAAGTATGCAGGACAAAGGCACCTCAAACACCCAGCAATCTTCAGCTTTTCAGCTCTTTAATAAAAATGAAACACAAACCGAAGTACCAAACCGTAATGTAAAACGCTTTTCTTCTTCAGGCTGAAGACATTTGGTCATTGAACCAGACGAAAAGTGCTTTACATTACAGTGTGGTACTTTGGTTTGTGTTTTATTTTTATTAAAGAGCTGAAAAGCTGAAGACTGCTGGGTGTTTGAGGTGCCTTTGTCCTGCATACTTGTTTTTCTACAGTTTGTGGTATTGGTTCGTTTTTTGATATCCATATTTTTGACTGACTGGATGAATAAATTGTGTAGACCTTAAAGGGCCTGATTCCTAGATAGTTTCTGATCCATGTAGCTAGGTATTCCTTAGTCTTTGTAGTTTAAGTTCAGACATCTGCAAGTTGTTGAGAACAGAGCATGGAATCAGGCAGTAACAGCATGTTGAAGACTAAAAATACCAGAGGAGTCAATATGAATTTTACATTTACATAGATATGTTATTTTATGATTTTTGACAATGGAGAGGGATGTGGAACTTGCCTGAAACATTAATTTTGTTAGATCCTTGTTTAGGTAGAAGTATGACATTAGCCATTGTCCAAAATTCTGGAAAAGTACTAGGAGAACAGGAGAGAGAGAGAGATGCAAGACAAATATAGTGATGTTAATGATATGATACATGGGATCTGCTATAAAGGTGTCACATGCCTAAATTAATTTTCAGCAAACACCTTTAGAGTTTGTTAGCTTTTAGCATATAATTTATTTAGGGAGGCACATGATCAGTTATTGACTACACAGAGGAGCAACCTATCAAACTACTAAGGCAAGAGAGCAGTCAACTCTGTCATCTCTAAGGTACTTAGTTGATGGCTGAAGAGCTTAGCACAATATTAGGCAACAATTTTAGTGTCAATTTGCTTGTTTTGTTAATGTTTAATGAAGTTTTCACTTTTTCATTAAGCATGCATAATGAGGATAGTTCTGGGCCTCAACTACATAAAACTTTCCATAAGGGATTCATAAATAAACAGTCTCATTAGCTCATCATCAACAAAGTGCTTGTGTCTCCAAAGAAATCTGCAGGGAACCAAAAGTAATGTGATAAATATAGTGGGACAATTAGTTGCCTCATCAGAACTCTCCTATAGCTCTGCAATGGGCACAGAACCCCTTCTTAAGCTCAATCCGATTCTGGTGGTTAATAAAGAACTGTCAGCTTTCAACCCTCTCAAACTGGAGTTTCTTATTATCTCTATAAATCAATTAATGCTCAACGGACACATTTCAAATTAAGATGTGGTTTCACTTAGAAGAAAGCAAAGGAACAGTCAAGAAATTAATAGACTGCAGTGCTTAAGTTTAAGCAGCATCTTCAGATTTGAATTTGCATTTCATAGGCACAAAGCATCAGGTATTCTGCTTGCTAGAATGTACCCGGTGACTATTCATCCATGTGTTGGATATGGAGGATAGAAGACAGAGAAATTATATTTAGCTCCTAGGCTTAAATGCAGCAGGACATGATGAAATCATCCAAGAGTAGATACCTACCACCTTAGGATTGGACGTAACCAGTAAGCTCATGATAGCACAGTTATTTATTTTTATTTATTGACATTTGACTACTAGGAAAGTTTGACTGTGTAGAAGCCCATTTTCAGCAGAGGCCTGGGGAGAAAACCTCTAAATTATTACAAAACATTTTAAGACAACAATTTTGCAGTCTTCAAAAATAAAACAAAAACATCTGCAGTTGAAATAATTATAACAAATTAGACATAATAAAACTTTGGTTGTGAATCAATACAATCTATAGACAATCATTTAATATTTGGAAAAATTTTAGACAGTTTGTATAGAAATTAGAAGTGAGTTAGTCAAATACAAGCAGGAGTGGCTTTATGAAGAAAGGGAAAAACAGGCTTATGGGGAGAAAATCAGCAAAAACAATTTGATAAAGTAAGTGAAGAAGTGAGTGTAAGACGATATAAGGAATGAAAAGGATGCTCATCATAACACTATGTCTCCTGATTTATTATAAAATTTTCTTTCTTGCTTACAGAAGAAGATTGTGTTGAGACTAGTGCCGTCTAAAAAGAGTATGATTTATTTATGGAGCCAAATCAGGCTTGACAAATTAGTAATTGTGGGTACTAATTAAACAAAGAAGAATGGATTTGCCACTCCTGCAAGCCCCATGTGGAAAAAGTAAAATTTGTTACAGTTTATTACCCATGCTAAATGTTTTGTGTCTGGAGGAGGAACAGATCTTCACACAGTTTGGGCATACCATACATGCTTTAAAATAAAGCAGTCCGCAAGTGGTAAATGAGTGCATGGATTATGTAATAAAAAGAGAAAATTGCAATCACATGACTTTAACCCACCCCTTATCTCTGCCACCAAATCATAACTTCTAAAAATTAACCAGAAGGATACATCAGAATCTTCATCTCCTCCAAGGAGTAGGTCTATAAGTGTTAATTTCATCTTTCTGACTGGGAGACATGTTTCCTGTTATGCTTGAGGTGTAGCCACTCTAACCAAGGACAATTTACCTAAACAAAGGTAACACTGGTTCATCAGTTCATAGGTGTTTACTAGACGATCACAAGGGCCTTTTTAAGCCTAGCCATGCATCCCAAATTTCTGTCAAGTTCCAATACCATTGATAATTGTAAGCATGGGCCTGAGAGATGAATCATTTACAGGTTAACCGTGCGCATTAGAGATGTAGGTGCCAAACCAGGGATGAATTTCCAGTTTCCAATCCAATTGTCCAAGTTGCACTTGAATTGGGTTAGGGAGGAACTCTGCTTCACATGGATGGGGAGCCTGTTCCATAGATGGGCCAGTCTCTGGGATACATACCTATCTCTCCAGCAGGTCCTATTTATATCACAGGAAAAGTTTAAGTCTTTGGAATGGGTAATTTTGATCCTGTTTGTTTTGTGGATATGCAGGAAGACCATCAGAGTTGGTCTACAAATGCCCTGTATGCCAGATAGATCTCCTCTCAAAAGTCTGTAGGTGACAGAATACATGGATAGGGCCTTGAGGCAGTCTGCACAGGCCATTTTACTTACACCCTGTATTTTATAAGTGAGGAACCTCTGTGGACATTCCAACTGTTAGATATGCCTAGTTAATTAGATACCAAAGGGGGCACTGTACTCAATGATAGGTCTGATGAATGCTGAATACAGTGGAACAATGACTTCCTTGGACTTATATGCCATACCTTTGTTTATAAGTCATGCAACATAGAATGATTTCCTCACCACTGTATACACATGATGGTCAAAGGCTAGATTACTATCTGTGTGTGTCCCTAAATCCCTGGCTACTGGGTGAGCTCTAAGGGGTGTGTTGTCAATATGATAGTTACCAGGGATTGATGACAGCACAAAGGATACCCAAAGAATACTTTTATGCATTTCTTGGCATTTAGTTTTAGTCCATGGCTCTGACACCAGTTGTTTGCCTGTGTCAGCCCCTCCTGGAGAAAATGTGTTGTCAGTGTGAGATTCAATGACAGCTCCTTATTTGCAGTCATCTGCAAATTTACTTAACCAGGACCAATGACACTGGCCTTGAGTTCTGAGAAGTAAATGCCAAAAGGGAATGGTCCAAGGACTGATCCCTGAGGGACTCCACTTGTGACTGTCCTCTTTGTAGAAGTGGACTCTCCAATTGTAACTTCCTGGGTCCTGTCTGTAAGCTAACTTGCTATCCACTGGGTGACATACGGATTTGTACCTAATTTCTTGAATTTGTCAACAATGCCTGAGTGGGGTATTGTGTCAAATACGTTGCCAGGTCAAGGTAGGCAGTGTGAATGATTGTGCCCTCATTCATTGCTTTGGTGACCTTCTCAAAGACATCTACCAGGTTGAGTAGGCATGTCCTTGACAGAACCAAACTGGGTTGGGCCTAGTGTCTGACCCAATCTCTTTTGATCGTCTCAATGATAATTCTTTCCAAGATTTTACATATAAGACTAGTGGGGCTTATGGGTTTGTAGATTCCAGGGTCTGTAGATGGCCTACCTTTGTGTAGAGGGATAGGTTCATACTAGGCTATCTGCCCTAGGGCATTTATAAGCCTAGCCAGAATGTGTTTGGCTTTCGCCACCCATTTTAAATTTATTTTGCTATGCCCTTTTTTGAGGTTAGTATACTGTGCCTCTGTCTAACAGTGACACAGAAGTGATACCCAGGGTAAACCTATGATCTTCCATCCACTCATCAAGATTCCTCTTGAAAAGAGTCAATGAGGGACTCTGCCTAACCTGGACTGGGATTTTATTCCACAGTGAAGGGAGCCTCTGGGTTATGAATCTGTCCCTCCAGCATGTCCTATTTATTTCAGTGCTGAGGTTCAAGTCTCTCGAGCGCATAGCTCGATGGGATTTGGATTTTCTGAGGTGCAGCATGTCCATTAATTCCGGGTTGGACATGGCTTTATACGTCAGGCACAGATCGCCTCTGAACAGGCGGTATGCCACTGAGTAGAGCTGGAGTTTCTTTAACCGGGCAGCATATGGCATCTGTTTGAGCCCTTTCATCCTCTTGGTGAGGTACTTTTGGGGTCTTTCCAGTTGCTGCAGGTGTCTGGTAAGGTACATCACAAAAGGGGCATTGTTCTCAATTATGGGCCTGATGAGGGATGAGTAAAGAGGCACAATGACGTCCCCTGATCTAGATGTGAATCCCTTCATGATTAGGTGGGCTATATAAAATGTTTTTCTAACCACTTTGGCCACGTGGTTGTCAAATGAGAGATTGCTATCAACTTGGGTCCCCAGATCCCTAATTACTTCTTCTGTACTTAATGGATTACTACCTATGTGGTAATTTGTGGGCACTTTGTTTTTGCCAAAGGGGATGACTATACACTTTTTGGCATTTAGCCTGAGGCCATGGCTCTGGCACCAGTTGTCTGTTTCTATGAGGCCCTTTTGGAGGATGCTTGTGTCGGCTGGAGAGTCGATTATGGTGCCCAGTTTGCAGTCATCTGCGAACTTGGTCAGCCACAGTCCTTCCGTGTTGACCTGTACCTCCGAGAAATATATACCGAACAAGAGAGGTCCCAGGACTGAGCCTTGTGGGACACCACTTGTAACTGGTTTGGAGTCTGACATGGCTCCAGCAATTCTAACCATGTGGGTTCTGTCCTTGAGCCAATTTGCAATCCATCTAGTGACATAGGGGTTTATATTTAAGCTGGTGAGCTTATCCATAATTCCCGAGTGGGGTATTGTATCGAAGGCTTTTGCGAGGTCCAGGTAGGCTGTGTGGACCACCTTCCCCTCGTCAATGGCCTTGGTGACTGTTTCAAAGAAATCAACCAGGTTTAAGAGGCAGGATCTGCCCTTAACAAAGCCGAACTGGGTAGGATCCAGTGTTTGTAGGTCCCCAATATCTTTATTTATGAGGTCCATGATGATCCTTTCCATAGCTTTGCAGACCAAGCTAGTCAGGCTTATGGGGTGATAGTTTCCAGGATCCGTTGAGGCACCACCTTTATGGAAAGGGACCACTGTTGCTGTACGCCACTCTTTGGGCACATATCCTGTAGTAAGGCTGAGATTGAACAGTAGTTTTATGTTTGGGTTTAGCTCTTCTTGGAGTTCATGTAGGACGCAGCCCGGGACACCGTCTGGTCCCATTGATGCTATGTTTTTTGCTTTGGAGAGGGCGGCTCTTACCTGAGCATCTGAGATGTCAGCGGGGCAGCACTCTGCTGGGATAGATATTTGCCCTTTTGGTGGGGAGGGGGGGGAGAAGTTTGCACTGAACCTATCAGCTAGGATGTTGGCAATGTCTGTGGGTTCGGTGTATTTTTTGTCATTTTGGACTAATTCTGAGCATATCTGGGAATTACCACCCAGGTTCCTAACATAACTAAAGAAAGCCTTGTGATTATCCTTAGTGTCCTGTGTAATTTTTCTCTCGAAGTTGGCCTTAGACAATTTTATGTGTGCCCGCAGTTTTTTGCTAATACTGATCAGTGATGCCTTCCCTTTTTGGGATTTTGCTCTATCATTTAGTAGCTTCCTCCTTCTATTGTATAGTTGTTTATGGCTGGGGTCCACCAGACAGGACGTCTGCCTTTGGAGGATTGGGTCTTGGTTTTATTTGGGATCGCATGATCCATGCATTCCTGAAGGTGTTCATAGAATGCGTTTATAAAGGATTCTGCGGTCTGGGCCGTATTTTCCACAGGCCCGGGGGCTTTGAAGGATTCCACCTCTGTTTTGAGGAGTGTGAAATTTACTTTAGAGAAGTTTTTCACTGTGGTTTTCTGGGCAGGGGGTGGGATCGGGATGTGAATATCCAGTGAGATTAGTTTATGGTCTGATCTTACCAGTGAGGGATACACTTCTGGTCTAGAGCATAGAGTCCCTATGTTGGTGATGATCAGGTCCAGTATGTTTTCCCCTCTTGTGGGAGTGGTAACAAGTTGTTCCATAGCATTTGAGTTTATAAATTCTAGGAACCTTTGGGCTAGGGTGTTGGAGCTAGAGTAATGCTCCCAGTCTATGTTTGAGTAGTTGAAGTCGCCCAATATAATGGTGTTTGGAGAGGCCTTCATATTTTTCAGTGTTCTCAGGAAGGTCAAGTGGGGTTCCTGGGTTTGGGAGGGTGGTCTGTAGCAGCCTATGAACTGGAAGGCAGTTTTATCCACTGTTAGTTGCACATGGATAGTCTCTGATGCTTCGTGCTTTGCCACCAACCTGGAGGTGTGGGTATCTTTGATGAATATCGATACTCCCCCTCCTTTTGTGGTTCGGTCCAAGTTTTGGGGGCGAAAAGCATGGTATGAGGTATAACCTGGTAGTGCTGGAGTGCTCTCGGGAGCCCTGAACCAGGTTTCTGTCACTGCACAGATATCGATTTTCTCCATGCTAAGGAGAGTTTCAAGTGCGTGCATCTTGAGGTTTAGACTTCTGGCATTGAGTAGCATTACTCTTAGTTTCTTATCCCTTGTGATACCTATGGAGGTGGGTTTGTCTTTTGAGCCTTGCCTAAAAAAGGCACTATGGGGGTAGCAAGAGCCTTTGCCAATATCCGAAAGCCCAGGGGTGACAGGTGCAAGCCGTCCCTAGCGAAGCATCGTGGCTTGTCGAGCATATCATCCCAAGCTGACAGGCATTGGATCCCCTTTGAATGACACCAGTACTTAAGCCAATTGTTGACTGTTGCTTTTCTCCATTCCTGAGGTACGAAGCCTGCTTGGAGCCTGCAGTTAAACAGTAATTCCAGAGGCCCTGATATGTCATGTTTCATGCTATTTTGGAAGGAATTCTGGGATATTGTCTGGGCTCATTGATGCAGTGTTCTGGGTCTTAAGACAGAGCATTAAGGACCTGTTCCTTAGTGATAGTAGGGGGAGTTATATTTGACGATATCTCCTGAGAGAAGGTTGAGGTGGAAAGAAGGGTAGTTGGAGCTGAATTTATCAGCCAGGTTTACTAAATCTTCTGGATCAGTATAGGTGGTTCCATTGACAATAAGCTCTGCACACAATTGTGTATTGCCTTTGAGGTTGCAGACATAGCTAAAGAATGCTTTGTGGCTGTCCTTGGCCTGGGAGGTCAAACCTACCTCAAAGTTGACTTTCGTAGACCTTATATGTCCTCTGAGTTGTTTGTATATTACAAATATTACTGATTGCACATGTGCACTTAGGATATACAGTCAGCATGTTACATAGACTACATAGGAATTGTCTTTTGACCGGTTAACTTTCCTTGTGAAATTCTGTTTATAAGATGAACATTCATTGAGGAGAAACTACTTCATAATTAGGATTTAGCTGTTAACACCTTGTACATGCTGCATTTAATGGCGACGATTCTCCTCTATGATAAAAACTTACTGGTTTCAGTAATACTAGTCTCAATGAGCTGTCCCTTTGATTTATAACACAGTTCTTTGTTACTGTTCCTAAAGTGTAATTACTCATATGATGTCTATATATGCTTACACAGTTAATGCTCTGGCTGATATTGTAATATCTTGATGTCCAACTCCTCTGTCATATACTTTATATAACCACATAGTTTTGTTGTAAGGAAACTTTGATGTAAAATGGAGTTTACTTGTTTTAGATTAGGCAGAAGGCATGCCATAAATATTGTAACAATGTTTATTAGTATACATAAAATATCTTTCATGATAGTTGTGTGTTACTAATTTTTGGATTTGTCAGCATCCTTTTTTATTATGTGCATGGAGAGATGTTACTCAGAGAATAACTATTAGAAAATGTAAGCATTTTTGACTTGTTTGAATATTATCAGTATGTAAAGAAAGCATTTTATTCTTTGTTGCTTCATTATTTCTTTTAATGGATTCCATAGCTAGCCTGGGCTAACTGTAAATTACAGTTTTTATTTGTATTGGTCTTTGATATCTTTCTTGGGTTCTCTACAATAATCTTGAAAACGGACATGACTTGCTCTTATACCTTAAATGTTACAGCACCTTTCATGCATGTTTATTTAGTGGCATGGTTTTCTAATGGCCTGTTTGAATTTCCATTTAAATATGTAATATATACAGGAGCAATTTCATTTGGTAACTCATCAGGGAAGCAGCTTTAAGAAAAATAAATTAGGGTTTAAGACTGGAGCTTTATATTCACTTTCAAAGTAATAAAATGTCACCTTGACCAGCAGGTTCTGTGAATGTATCACTTTAATTATGCAAGTATTGAGTATAAATATTAATGCTTTATACCTACCAATCAAATGCCCCAGAATGCAAACGTGGTTGTTCATAAGTTCATAGGTGTGTACCAGGCTAATGGCCCCGGAGCCATTATAAGCCTAGCCCATAGGATTAACCTGGCATTGTGCCAACCGACCTTAGTTCCCAGTGCCTCTGTTGAGTAGAACCACTGGAGTGATCCCCAGGGTGAATTTTCTATTTTCCATCCACTGATCAAGATTTCTCTTAAAGAAGGCCAGTGAGGTGCTCCGTTTGACACGTATGGGAAGTCTATTCCATAGCATGGGCAGTCTCTGGGTTATGAACCTGTCCTTCCAGCATGTTCTGTTGATTGTGGTAATCAGGTTGAGGTCTCTGGAGCATGTCGTGCAGAGGGATTGGAATTTCTTTACATGTAGCATTTCTAACAGTGCTGGGTCAGACATGGCTTTTTAAGTCAAGCAGAGATCGTCTCTAAGTAGACAACACGAGACAGACAATAGTTGGAGTTTTTTAGTCTGTCCATATAGGACAAGTGTTTAAGGCCTAGGATCCTCTTTGTGAGGTACTTTTGTGGCCTCTCCAGTTGTTTTAAGTATCTAGTGAGGTACATGCCAAATAGAGCATTGTACTCAATGATTGGCCTAATGAGGGAAGAGTAGAGGGAGACAATGATCTCTTTCTTCCTGGATGCAAAACCCTTAGTAATGAGATGTGCCATGTAGAAGGACTTTCTGACCACAGTGGCATTGTGGTGGTCAAAAGAGAAGTAGCTATCAACCTGTGTTCCCAGATCTCTTATAACGCCTTCTGTGTTCAGTGGACTACCATCAATGTGGTAATTCATGGGAACTGGGTTTTTCCCACAGGGGATGACACATTTTTTGGCATTGAGCTAAAGGGCCATGGTTCTGACACCAGTCATTGGTCTCAGTGAGGCCTTTCTGTAGGATGTCAACATCACTTAGTGAGTTAATAATGGCTCCCAACTTGCAATTGTCTGCGAAATTTGTCAGCCAGAGTCCCTTCATGTTGGCCTGGATGTCTGAGAAGTAGATACTAAACAGGAAAGGACCCAGGACTGATCCCTGTGGAGCTCCACTTGTGACTGATCGCAGTCTGACTTGGAATCAGCTACTTTCACACTTTGGGCTCTATCTGTGAGCCAGTTTGCAACCCACCTAGTGATATAGAGGTTGATGCCTAGCTTTGTGAGTTTTTCTATGATTCCTGAGTGGGGAATGGTATCAAAGGCCTTGGCCAGATCAAGGTAGGCTGTATGAACCACCTTGCCTTCATCCAAAGCTCTGGTGACTGACTCAAAGAAGTTGACTAAGTTGAGCACGCATGATCTATCCTTCACAAAACCAAACCGTGTGGGATCCAGAGTATGGATATTCCCTATATCCTTGTTTATTAAGTCCATGATGATCCATTCCATAGCTTTGCATATCAAACTTGTCAGGCTAATGAGGCAATAGTTCCCAGGGTCTGTAGAAGCTCCTCCTTTGTGGAGAGGGATGACTATAGCACTGTGCCATTTGGTAGGGACAAAGCCTGAGGTGAAGCTGTGATTGAACAGGGCACACAGGTGAGGTGCCAGTTCACTCTGTAGTTCATGTAGAAAACAGCCAGGGATATTGTCAGGTCCAATATAAGCTGCATTCTTGGCCTTAGACAGTGCTGTTTTAACCTGTGCAACAGTAATACTCAGAGCCTGGCAATCTACTGGTATTGTGATTGGTCCTTTGGAGTGGGGAGAGGGGTAAAGTTGGTGCTGAATCTGTCCACCAGTAAATTGACAATATCTATTGGCTCGGAATAGGAAGTACAATTGTGTAGTAGCTCAGAGTAAATCTGGGTATTGCTGTGGAGATTCTTTACATAACTATAAAAGGCCTTGTGGTTGTCTTTACTATCTGTTGCAATTCTGTTTCCATAGCTAGTTTTAGAGGATTTTATGAGGGATCTCAACTTTTTGCTGAGGCTGATAAGGGAGTCATTCCAGTCTTGTGACTTCACCTCATTCCACATTAGTTTCCTCCTTCTGTTGTAGAGTTTGTTTATGGCAGGGGACCACCAGATTGGCTTCCTTTTTTTGGAAGAGAGCATCTTCTTCTTTTGGGTATGGTGAGATCCATGCCCTTATGTATGTGTTCATACAGTGCATTGGTGTATGATTCCGAGGTCATGCAACTATTCTCCATTTGCATGGGTGCCGTGATGTTAGCTACCTCTGTTTTTAGGAGCCCAAAGTTAGCTTCAGAGAGGTTTTTCATGGTGGTTACCTTTGTGGGGGGGGGGGGGGGGTTCCAAGGTGATTAGTTTGTGGTCATATCTAACCAGGGAGTAGTTGACAACTGGTGTAGAGCAACAGTCGCTCATGTTGTTAGTAATGACCAGGTCAAGGATGTTCCTACCTCTAGTAGGGGTAAGTACGAGCTGGTCCGAAGCATTGGAATTAATGAATTCCAGGAAACTTTGGGCAAGTGTATTGGTACATGAGTAGTTTTCCCAGTTAATGAAGGGGTAGTTGAAGTTGCCCAGTATGAGACTGTTAGGTTGGATCCTAATATTCTCCAGGGTGCTTAGGAATGTGGACTGTGAGTCTCGGGACATGGTTGGGAACCTATAACAGGCTGCAACCTGAATAACTGTCTTACCCAATGTTAGCTGCACCTGAAGTATCTCTGATGTGTTATGTTGGTGTACCAGTCTGGAGGTGTGCGCATCCTTTATGAATATGGAAACACCACTGCCTTGGGAGCTTCGGTCCAATTTCTGGGGCCGAAAGGTGTAGAATGAGTTATAGCCTAGTAGTGCAGGGGTGCTTTCTGCTGCCGTCAACCAGGTCTCTGTTACAGCACAAATGTCAATGTTCTCCATTTTAAGGAGTGCTTTGAGTGATTTTTTTTTGAGATTTTGACTTCTAGCATTGAGCAGCATGACCCTCAGATTGCATTTGTTTGTTGCTGTTATAGTGGAAATTTGGTCATGGGAACACCACCTAAGAAAGGCACTATAGGGGTGGCAAGAGCTTTGGCCAATATCCAGAAGCCTCAAGGGTGACAGATGCATGCCAACTTTGGCAAAACATTGAGGTCTGTCAATCATGTCATCCCAGGCATACAGATACTGGATCCCCTTAGAATGACTCTAGAAACTTAGCCAATAGTTGAAATTAATCATTTTATGCTTGTACTATGGTATAATTTTGGGTGATGGTAGGATGCTGCTCAGGGCTAGATTCATACCTGCCTGGGCTACATAATCCGATAGCTCCTCCGTGTCTCTTTTCATGTAGCCCAGGGAGGTATGTCTCAGGTCATTCACACCCACATGTACAATGACAGAGTCATATATGTACCTGTTGTTGAGGGACCTGAGTGCATCTGTTATGTGGTGAATCCTGGCACCTGACAGGCAGCTGACTGTTACATTCTCCTATTTCAACCTAGTGAGTGGGACATCAGTGTGCCTCACTATTGAGTCACCTATGACTAGTGTGCTGGGCATGCTGTTTTGCCTTAGGGGCATTGTTTGAGTGGTACACTGTTCAGGAGAGTTATGTGTCTCAAAATTAGTGTTGTGTTGTGGTGGTCCAGTGTGTTTCTGCCTTGGAGACCTCTGCTGTTTGCACAGATTTTTATTGCGATCCACCACAAAGGTAGGTGTGTGGTTTGTGTTTTTATGTGAGGGCAGTGCTAGTGTGTGTTCTGTAGGATTTGTGTACCATGTGGTGTGGTGCAAGTGTTGACCTTTTCCTCTTGACCAGCTATTCCAGTCTTGGCTGGAGAGTGCGTGGCTTCCAATTTGGATATATAAGTGCATCTCTCGCAAGTCTGAGTGTTGGGAGGTAAGAGGAGAGGGTTGTCGGTGTACATGAGACAGTTGCTATATTGCCTAAAGATTCCCAAGTTCACCAGGCTAATAGGAGAATGCACAGAGAACTGAACTTTAGACATGCCAGGAGGAGTGGGTATTAATAATAAGTACTGAAGCTGTTTCCTTGTAGAACGTTTAGTGCTGGTAGCACTTTTGTGTGCTACAATAATTACTACAAGAACTTTGGTATGGTAAAGTGCTAGACTAATAAGTTAGTAAAAGTACAGGAGAGGAGAGAACTAGCAGCTCTAAGGGAAAAATTGAAGAGCAGACTTTGGCACCTTTCAGAAGCTTGCAAACAGTCCTGGATACAGCAAATCTCTATCTGGACTAGACTAATTACAGGAAAGGTGTGAAAAAAGTGCAAACACAGGCTTTTAAACCAGAGACAATATTAGCCAGATATGATTTTAGTACAGTAGACTCATCTCTACCCAGCTGGGCATTACAACTTGTCATGACATCACTATCAATGAGTGGTATCTGTAGTACATGAACCATGAAAGTGATGTCATTTGTCTATTTTAATTCTGTATAGCATTCTTGCATTCTAAGTTATAGATATTTTTTAATGAAATGTTGCAGTAGAAGGAGTAATAAGTGCAGTAGATGAGCTTTTACACTATTATCCCTATATTTGCAGACTACCTTGGAAGCTAAAGAAGCCCAGTAATAGATATAAGGGCATTCATAACTACATTTAGGTATCTGTGATCATACATGGTGACTTCAGCTCTGTCAGTGTACCCTTGTACTCTAGTGCTTCTAACCCATCTCACTTCAGCAGTGGCAAATAAAAGATCTTTTGGATTAGGGTAATGTCTTTGGTCGTACTGGTAAAGAAAAAAAAAAAAGGTGTTTACACTCACTGTACCCCCAGGCATAAAACAAACAGTAGGATAGAACAAATCCTTGTGGAATAAGAACTTACAGACTTTATCTTAACCCCTAGGGTATTTACATGCCAATATTCTAAGCACAACCCTCAATGGTCCAGTTTACACCTGTAAGGCCTCTTCTTCCAAGAGGCTTTTAGGCTTTTTCTATGCTACATGTGGAGATCTGATTTCAAAGCCTAATCCTGCCTTAGTAAAGCAAGAGTTTTTAGGAAACATTAGCTTCAGGGGACGAATTGCCAGACATTACTTGGGATTCATCCAAGTGCTAGATACATGAGATGGAAAAGACAGAGGTCAACACCTACTAGAGAAATAGAGCCAGCTTGTTTACACTCCTAAAAAATGGTATTCAGTAAGTCAGTGTCCAGGTGAAAGATAACGATGAAAAGCTAAAGCAGCTTTAGATGCGATCTGATTATGATTGATATACAGGTATGAAGCTCTGACTATGACCTTAATCACTCAAGTTTTGTTTGCAGCTGTGAAGAAAGAAGATCTAGACAGGGAGAATGTGATGCTCATGCCCTGGCCCAGCAATCAAGGAGCCTCAATCCTCACCACTGACACCAGAGAGGGAGACTCCTAGAAGAGGAAAAGATAACTAATACACACAGAGATCATAGCCAATCTGGGGCTGGTTGTTCTCTTGCTCTCCATGTGCCCAGTAAGACTCCCCAGTGGCAGAGCTATAGGGTCCAGATCTCAGCCTAGCTGGCAAGCTAACCTCCAGTATGTCCTTTGTCCAACCAGTGCTTCGTGTCTCTGTCCAGGTAGCTGACACACACCCACACTTTGAGATAAGTATTTATACAACCTCAGAGAGACTCCTGGGAAAGGCTGACACAGATTCTCCAGCTGTGTCCCTTTACCCAGACTATATGGTAGTAATTACTGCCACCACCAGCAGACTATATGGTAGTAATTACTGCCACCACCAGCTTAATATAATTATCAGCTACTAAAAGGCCCTTAAAGGGGTGTCCAATTATTACTGTGCAATATTATAATCCAATGGTAGTATGACTAGACAGTCAAGGCTTAATTTGGAGTGACTTAAACAGTAAAATATGATGTAATGTACTTTAGAGGTTAAATTATCTCTACAAAAACCAGCCACAGTTAAAGGTTTTAAAATATTTAAAACTAGATAATTAAAACACAAGACAATACTACTACACCACAGAGATATCTAAGAGTTCAGAGATCACACAGAAACTTAAAACAATACAGTTGGACAAGTCTGATGTCAAAGAAAAACACAATCTAACTTTCAAATCTTTAGCTAATCTTAAGAGAAAACATAGTGCTATAATCCTACTTACATACATAAAGCATAAGCAGTGCTGGGTTAGATGTCCAAGATCAAAAGCTTCCAGTCTCTCACTGAACAATAGTTTTTAAACACTAACCAACAGCTCTGCTGAGGCCCTCCCAAATTACATAATTTTGACACTTAGGTTTTCTCAAGCCACAAACTGCATTATTTAGCAAGCTAACACCTGCTCAGGAAACTACAACAATACAAGGCATTTCACATATACACTCTAGCAGAAACCAGAGCAATAAAGCCCTTCCACATGTAAATTCTGGCCCTTAACTTTAACCTTAAAACAGTGGGCATGAAACCTTCATCCAGACCCACTGGAACCAACTTGTAAAACATTAAAGAGATTCATAATATATTTCCACCTTCAAAAGACACCTTTGAAATGCTTGGCTTGGTTTTCCTTACAGCAGATGGCAATTTTGCAACAATCTTGAAGTTCACATTTTACAGTGTTTCATTTAAAAACACAAGCTTGCATTTTAAATTTATTTATACAATTGATAGAATTATGTATCAAATTCTATTTGACTAGGCTGGCAGATACCTAGAGGGCACGTTAGATGTTTTACAGCACGAGCCTGATGAGCACACACACACAGCTCCAGTGAACATGCACTGGCTGGGTAAAATCAGCACAGAGAGGCATGCTTATAACAGTAGTCAGCATTCAGTGCAATTCAAAACAAATGTTGAAGGGAGGAAGGGAGCTCTGTAGGGGATGTATAGGTCAGATTTGGAGGCAGTCTCACTCAAATCCACCCAACTCTCGTCCCAATGAGGGGGGTGATTATTTAACACAGACTGGACCAAATCAATTTTAGCTTTCTATCCCAGTGAGAGGATGGCTTACCTTTACCTCCAGTGGATAAACTAGCAAGTAGGTCCAGTGAAGGAGAAAAAAAGAAAAAAAATAGATGGTCTTCATTTCCAGTTTGAGGCATTGCCTCAGGTATATAAATGTCATAAATAAAAATAAATGCCAGTGAGTCCCACTTTTCCATTCTATCTCATAAATAAGTAGTTACCAGTGATTACCCAATAACCTTAATGTACTTTGGGATAATTATCAAATATTACATTCTGTTTAAAACATTTACATTCGAGTGATGCCTCCAGGTGTATCTGCCATCAACTCCTACTAACGTTACTAGGCATCAAATATTGCTTGTTCATATTGCTGCACTAATTTCAAAACCATGCTATGTATAAGGCTTTAAACAATTTCATATTAAAGCGTACACAGTGGAAAACAAGTGCATTAATATTTTGCATCTGTCTACTGCAGGTAAATAGATATTTACTGTTGTTTTTATGATATTAATTTATATATATATATATATATATATATATATATATATATATATATATAATTTTCACATTTTTCTAAATATCTTAACAAGCAAGTAACACAGAAAGCTCTCAGCTAGATGAATAAAACGCTGTTGACAGTATGTATGTAACTTAAGGGGTTGTTGAGATATTGTAAGTTGTTTACAAAATATTACCAACGTAATAATTATTGTATTTACTAACTGTGCATTACAAAATTCAGTTTAAGACTTAGAACCTAAAGAATACTACCACTATAAATATAGTTTGTGCTGAAGAGTTTGTCATTTATACTTCTTTCATAACCCCTAATAGAAAAGTACACCCTCATCACTTTAAATTACTTAACTAATTTTCTTCCTAAAACTGTGCCCTTGTCATTTAAAATACAATAAAATGAAATACAGAACAGAAATTAGCATTACCAAACAGGAATTACTAAAGTCTCTTCTTAAATGCAAGTCTAACAAGACTCCATACATGGACAAAATGTCCACTGAGTCATATAAAACCCTTCAGCAAACATGCCTGTTTCAACTGTGTAAAGCATTTAGTCACATTAAAAAGATGCTAGTGCCCTTCTTGCAAGCATTCCCTTTTATAGGTTGGTACTAGGCCATCGGCCCTAAGGCATACGCAAGCCTAGCCACAACAATTCCCTGGGAATTTTTTCCCACAATATTTACTTCTCTGGGCCCCTGTCTAGCAGGGTGACTGACATGATCCCCAGAGTGAATTTCCTATCTCCCATCCAATCATCAATGTTCCTTTTGAAGAGGGCCAATGAGGTGTTCTGCTTGACATGTATGGGCAGTCTATTCCAGAGTATGTGGAGTCTCTGGGTCAGGAACCTATCCCTCCAGCATGTTTTGTTCATTGTGATGATAAGGTTTAGATTCCTGGAGCATGTGGCTCTGAGGGATTGGGATTTCTTTAACTGGAGTATGTCCAACAGCTCAGGGTTTGACATGGCCTTGTATGTTAAGCAGAGATCGCCTCTGAGTAGATGATATGCCACAGAGTATAGCTGGAGTTTTTTTAGACAGTCAGCATATGGCATCTACTTTAGGCTTGTGATTCTTTTAGTGAGGCATTTCTGTGGCCTTTCCAGCTGTTGCAGATGTCTTGTGAGGTACATACCAAATGGGGCATTATACTCTATAATGGGTCTAATGAGGGATGAGTACAGTGGGATAATGACCTCCTTTCTTCTGGATGAAAAGCCCTTAGTGATGAGGTGTGCCATGTAGCAGAATTTCCTGACTGTTGTGGCGATGTGGTTATCAAAAGTGAGACCACTGTCCACTTGTGTCCTTAAGTCTCTCATCACACTTTCGATGTTTAGTGTCCTGCCACCTATGTGGTAGTTCATGGGTACATGTTTTTTTCCAAAGGGGGTGACTATACATTTCTTGGCATTAAGCTTGAGCCCATGGCTCTGGCACCAGGCATCTGTTTCTGTAAGCCCCTTTTGTAGAATATCCACATCATTTGGGGATTCAATAATGGCTCCCAGTTTGCAGTCATCTGTAAACTTTGTTAGCCAGAGTCCCTTAGTGTTGGCCTGTACTTCAGAGAAGTAGATGCCAAACAAGAGTGGTCCCAGGACTGAACCCTGAGGTACTCCACTTGTCACTTGTCTGGAGCTGGATTTGGAGTCGGTTACTTTTACAGTCTGGGTCCTGTCAGTAAGCCAGTTGGCAACCCATCGAGTGATGTAGGGATTTATGCCCAGCTTAGTAAGTTTATCTATGATTCCAGAGTGGGGGATGGTGTTGAAGGCCTTGGCAAAGTCCAGATAGGCTGTGTGGACCTCCTTACCCTCGTCCACCGCTCTGGAGACCGATTCAAAGAAGTCAATCAGATTCAGGAGACAACATTGGCCCTTCACAAACCCAAACTGGGTGAGGTCCAGTGTCTGGAGGTTGCCAATGTCTTTGTTTATAAGTTCCATGATAATGCGTTCCATGTCCTTGCAGATCAGGCTTGTCAGACTGATGGGACGGTAGTTCCCGGGATCCAAGGTGGATCCCCCCTTGAGGATCGGGATAACTGTAGCTGTGTGCCACTCAGTGGGCATGAAGCCTGAGGTGAGGCTATGATTAAACATGACACTTAGGTGGGGTGCCAGTTCATTTTGTAGTTCATGTAGTACACAGCCTGGGATGTCATCTGGTCCCATGGATGCTGTATTCATAGCTTTGGAGAGTGCTGTTTCTACCTGTGTGGCTGTGATTATCGGAATTTGGCAATATTTTGGTATTGAGATGGGCCCTTTAGGGGGTGAGAGGGGAGTGAAGCTGGCACTAAATTGATCTGCCAGGATATTGGCAATATCCTTGGGATCAGTATATTTAATACCACTCTGTTGTAGCTCAGAGCAGATCTGAGCATTGCCATTTAGATTCTTGACATAACTATAGAATGCCTTGTGTTTGTCTTTGGAATCTTTAGCAATTTTATTTTCATAACTATCTTTTGAGGATTTTATGAGGGATCTCAGCTTCTTACTGAGGATAAATATATAATAAAAACTTCCGACTCTGCCACGTAACAATTTTTGACTTTTTATTGTTAAAATAGAACAGAAGGTAAGCGCTTTCGCGTATGCTACCATACGCTTCATCAGACAGTTTGAAAATGTTAACATCAATGAATTTATAGGGAGGCTTAGCCTATCAGCAGATGAATTAAATTAATCAATTAGCCACAGAAAAAACACATTTAAAACGCATTTAAAAACTGGGCTGAAACATTCAGTATTTAAAATGGAAGCTGCATTTATAAACTAAGTGACTCAATAGTTAAAAACAATCAAAATGAAACATCATATATATATAAAAAAAAAAATCATGTCAAAGTTAAAAATATATATAGGTTTAATAAATAGAAATAATAGCATATATTTTATTTTACGTAAAGCTTCAGAGAAAACTTGTTTCAATGAACATTGCAGCATAATAACTAGCTCTTAAACAAAGTATAAAGCTATAGATGCAGACATTTTCAATAGTTCATCAAAGGCTATATTGGCATTTCTTAGTTCTGAGGTGTCTTATAAAGTGTAACCACGCTAAATATTTATTTATATGTAAAAACTTCAGGATTTAAATCAATTGGAGAACTTTTGAAGCTGTGCAGTTCTTTTAAAATGCATTAATATCGCTATATTTTGTATGCCTCAAAAGCTTAAAATTAATTTCAGTGTTTATATGCTAAAATACAATTAAATTAAGTATTAAATATATGTACAAATATAAAACTTATTATCAAAACATCGTATGAATAAATAAATAAATAAGTGAATAAATGAAATGAATATGTATGTAAGCTTGTAGGTATGTTATATAAAAACTGTATATAAAATGGATACAAAAAATAATGATAATGAAATGTGATAAATATCATATATAAATATTCTAAAAATAAATTTAAATATAGTGCAAATATATTTGTATGGGTTAAAAATGTGTGAATATGTATATATAAATATGAATAATGAATATATGTGATGAATATGTATGACCGTAGAGTATAAAATTTATGAGTATAAAATTTAAATTTAATGTCCATTGTAAATTTCTTTGGATGAAGCCTTTTATGCATGAAATAATAATAAAACTTCGAATAGAAGCAAAACAGCTGTGTATTCAATGTGTCAGTATAAGAACATACTAAAAAATAAGCATATATAAACAAATATCAAGTGAAGAATGTATATTTTTCATTGTTTAAGTATGAACACTAGTTGGAGACTACTGAACAAATTTGTCCATTTCAGATTAAACTCATCTTCGATTATTTAGAAAGGATCTAATGCTGATATAATTGTTCAGACCTGGCGAATAATGGCCCCTTAATCTAAGTATCCATTTAAGTTCTTTTAATTCTAAATGGTTTGGATAATCACCACCTCGTTCTGTTACTTCTACCACTTGCAGCACCCTAAACACAAAAGAGTGCGATGGATTCAAAATCACATGTTTAGCCAAAGCATTCAGCTCATTTTTCTTCCTTATATCATATTGGTGGTTATATATCCTGTTCTTAAGTTTCCTTTTTGTGAGGCCTACATAGAATGCGTTGCAATGTTCACATGTGGCTAGATAAACTAGACCCGAGGTGTCGCAATTAGCTCTAAACCTGGGTGTAAATGTAAAATTAAGTTCTGGATGCACGAAAACTTGGTTTTTGGTAATGAACTTACAATAATTACAGCTGTAGCAGGGGTAGGTTCCAGGAAGTTCATTATTAGTTGAATTATTATAAAGTAATCTTGGCTTTCTGTCACATAACAGTGATTTTAGGTTTTGGTTACTCCTATAGACCATATGTGGAGAGTGACCTACAATGCTTTTAGTAGGTTCATCCAACGTTAAAACTCTCCAGTTGTTAGTTAATATTCTTTTAATGTTCATGAAGTCATTAGTATATGTTGTGATAAATGAAACTCTTTCAGTATGATTGAATTTACTTCTTACTGAGGATGGTGAGGGAGTTTTTTGCATCCTGGAATTTTCCTCTTTTCTGCAAAAGTTTCTTCCTTCTGTTGTATAGTTTGTTTATAGCAGGGGACCACCAGATTAGCTTCCTTTTATTGGAGAAGAGCATCTTGGTTCTATTTGGGATGGCACGATTCATGCACAAGTGGATGTGCTCGTACAGTGCCTTAGTGTAGGATTCTGCAGTTGAACTTCCAGATCCCGTCTGCGTGGGTGTTGTGAAGTTTGTCACTTCTGACTTCAGTAGCATGAAGTTGGCTTTGGAGAAGTTTTTTAAGGAGGTTTCCTTACTGGGGGGTGGGGGTGGGATGTGGATGTCAAGGGTGATTTGCTTATAGTCAGACCTGACCAATGAGGGGGTGACCACTGGTGTGGAGCATCTATCTCCCATGTTGGTAATGACCAGGTCTAGGATATTGGAGCCCCTGGTGGGACAGTGGATTAGTTGATCCAGGGTGTTGGAATTTATGAATTCCAAGAACCGTTGGGAAAAGGAGTTGGTACCCGAGTATCTTTCCCAATTAATGGCAGGGTAGTTAAAATCACCTAGTATTAGGGTGTTTGGTTGTATCTTAATATTTTCCAGTATGTTTAGGAAGGTGTAGTGAGAATCTTGGGGCATGGTGGGGATCTGTAGCAAGCTACAATTTGGACTGCAGTATTACCTAGTGTTAGTTGCACCTGGAGAATTTCAGATGCGTTGTGTTGGGCAAGTAGCCTGGAGGTGTGAATATCCTTGGTGAATATGGACACTCCTCCACCTTTAGTTTTTTGGTCTTGGTTTTGTGGCCGAAAAGTGTGGTAAGAATTGTAGCCTGGTATTGCAGGGGTGCTCTCTGGAGCCTTGAACCAGGTCTCAGTCACTGCACAGATATCGATGTTCTCCATTTTTAGGAGTGCCTCGAGAGACTGCATTTTGAGGTTTAGACTTCTAGCATTGAGTAGCATTACCTTCAGATTTTGCATGCTTGTATCTGTTACAGTGGTGGTTTTATCCTTTGAACCTTGCCTAAAAAAGGCACTATAGGGGTGGCAAGAGCTTTAGCCACTAACCTGAATCCCAGGGGTGACAGGTGCAAACCATCTCTGGCAAAGCATCATGGTTTGTCGATCATGTCTTCCCAGGCAGATAAATACTGGGTCCCCTTTGAATGACACCAGAAGCTTAGCCAATTGTTGAAGTCAATTATTTTGTCCTTATACTGTGGCATCATTCTGTGTGAAGGCAGGATGCTACTCAGGGCTAGGGTCATACCTGCCTGGGTCACATGATCCAACAGCTCTTCCATGTCTCTTTTCATGTAGTCCAGGGAGGTACGTCTCAAGTCATTTACTCCAGCATGGACAATGACAGAGTCGTATTTGTACTTGTTGTGGAGTGACTTGAGTGCATGCGTTATGTGGCGGATCCTGGCACCAGACAGGCAGCTGACTGTAATTTTCTCCTTGTTCAGCCTGGTGAGTGGAACATCAGTGTGCCTGACTATAGAGTCACCAATGACTAAAGTGTTGGGTACATTGTCTTGCCTTAGGGGCTGTTGTTGGGTGACATACTGGTGTTGTGAGCTATGTGTCACTTTGGTTGTGACTGGTGTTTGTTTGCACTTCAGCTTCAGAGGTCCTTGTTGCTTGGGCAGGTTAATGTTAAGGGCCTCCGCATATGTGGGTTTAGTGTTGCTATGTGTGGGAGTTGATGGTGTGGGATTTGAAGGACTATGAGTTGCTAGTGGTGTAATGCAGGTGTTAGCCTTCTCCTCTTGACTGTCTAGCACAGTCTTGACCAGAGAGAGCTTTGTTTCCAGTTTGGCTATGTAAGTGCATCTCTCGCAGGTTGTAGTGTTGGGTGGTAAGAGGAGAGGATTGTCTGTGTACATGAGGCAGTTGCCGCATTGCCCCAGTATGCCCAGATTCACCAGGTGGACAGGAGAATCCACCGGAAGCTGACCCTTGGACATGCCTGTTTAGGTGCTTTTTTGTAAGGTTTAAGAGCTGTTTTCCCTTACCTTTGCAAGGTACTTTGCAATTGTAGGCTGTTTAGTGCCTATGATTAATTTCTCCTTATTGACAAGGAGAGCTGAGTGCTTGTATCAGTTTCAGGCTTCCTAGTGCTTTACAGCAGGTTCTAGAGAAAGTGCTAGTCACAGGGTTTCAGATTTTAGTGCTACTACTGAGAAACCAGTTAGTTTTAAGGGAAAATTTGAAGAGCAGACTTTCTGGCACCTGGAATAATTTAACTGTAGCCTCGTAGTGCTGCACAATGTGAAAAATGTGCAAACACACCCGTTTATAAGCCAGAAAGTTGAAAGGGATAGAAATCAGCCCAAAAAGGCTAATAAAATTACAATTTCAGAGCTGGAAACCACTCCTCTAGCATTAGATAGGCAGTACAATGCTCACCAGTCCCACTGGTAGGCAGTAGAACTTCCCTCTACCACAGCAAGGTCTGGATAGCTCTGAGCACAGAAAATAAAGTCCTGAGACAAGCAAGGCCTGGGATATGGACTGGCTAGAAAAGGTGGGAAACCAGCAAACAAGGTAGTGTATGTATATATATATATATATATATATATATATATATATATATATATATATATATATATTGTTGTTGAAACAGGCTAAACAATGCAATAATACAGTAAATAAACACAGAAAAGTCTAACACACTTGAGTGTGTAGTCCTAAACAGTAAATGCAATTAAAACTCTACAAAATTAGCAATTTAAAACTTTTTAAATGAAGCAAGGCAAGTACACTACTGAAAAACGATTTAAGTGGCAGTAATACAGCAGAATAAGTAGCTAGTCTACATATACAGAGAAGTCTGTATATACAGAAAAGCAGCTAAAACACAAAAACACTTCAGATGCAGTGCAACCTAGAGCACTTGAGTTGTAGCAATATTAAGACAATTACAGTTATAATAAATGATCTAAAATATACTCTATATTTCCAAAATGTTTGAGAAACACAGTCAGAACATAAGGAAATTCAATTTTTTTTTTTTTAAGGGAAAAAGGAGAAACAGAAGGCCTTATCAAATGTTCTCTCTCTATTAGGCAGAATGAGCTAATGACACTAGATTGGGAGGAGTGCCCTAGATCAGATTTGCAGTAGGGGCGGGCAACTGCAAAGCCACCAAGTATAACACAAGACACCAACAGGGAGGGTGGGTGGTGAGCTATTAACCTACAAAGCACTAGAGAAAGCCACAAAATGAAAGTTTTTAAACAGATAAAGATTTGTAAAGATACAGAATGCTTTAACTGCAAACAAATCAGTTACCCGTGCAGATTACAATAAAAGTGCTATATATAAATTGCTAGAAACAATAAACTGTGTAAATAATCGAAAAAAAAACAGGATACAGCTAGGAGTTAGAGTCCACAGTTCTCATCCACTCTGCTGAGTGTAGTCCTAATCCTTAAATTAGGTAAGAAACTACATGGTCTCAAAATGCATCACTTTATTTCCCATTTGAATGTGGGCTAGAACATATCTTTACTATTATTGTTATTATTTTCACTACTATTATTAGTATTATTATTATTGCATTTTAGGCTTGCTGTGCTCCAGACTTCAAATATGTCATCAGAAATTCAACTCAGCCTAGCAGGATTAGTTCAGGTCAGATCCACATGGAATAAGATTATGAAAATGGCACAGTTTATAGATGTAAAGAAAATAGTCATGCATGAGTTTATTAACTGATGTAGAGAAACAAACACTGATAATGTGAAATGACATTTTTTAACTACTCTTATAGAATTAAACCTCACAGATTTTTATTCAAGGTTCATCAAAGTCTGTATGGGGTCTTTGACAGTAGTTAGGCTATGATCCTATCTATCTAAACCTTTTACCATCTATAAAGTGGTACATAAAGTTTGCCTCTTGGCTTCTTTGCCATTTTCTTTAGACAATCATCCTTTGGCCATTGCATATGGTTCAGTCTTAACTATAGATGTCCTGTTACTGCTCGTAGACTGTATTGCCATTATTCCTGCAATGTGGGCTTTATTGTATAACTGGCAAGCCATCACTGGATATACACTTAATCATTTCCGATCTTTGCTACTACTGGGTAATTTTCAACTTCATTTCTTTTCTCAGGGACACTTAAAATATTGTTGGGATGCATCCTGAAGAAATTATTTAGGAGTACCACTTATGGCCTACTGAATTAGGCCATTGGAAAATCTCACCACTTCCTTTGAATTTAAGGGTAATAAGGATTAAAATAATAACTTTTCCAACAATACTTTATATACTACAGACTCTCCCACTCTGGTTCCCTATAAATGGTTAAGGAAATGGGATAGGCAAAGTTTATGTTTCATTTTTTTATTCCATTTGTACTGCAAGGGGAAACCAGTCATCCATTATGTTATTTAATTTGTTATACATCAGACACCTACAATATCATATAATGTTTGCATGTGGGTGTGGTAAAGGAAAACTGACAAATTTAATTTATTTTTGTTGATTTGTATGTTTGTTTATTGTGTGGATTAATTTCTTTATCTCTAAGTCAATGGTTTATTATCAGTCGAGACTTGGACAGAACACCAAGGAGACTCCCCAAATCTTTTCAACGCTTCTGCTCAGCTCATTTGGTATGGATGAGAGAAAAGAGCAAGTGGCAGTTAGTGGGTGAGGAGATGGCAGAGCCCAGAGCCCACTAGAAATATAACTCTGACTGAGCTATCTAAAGCAGGCCTTGGTGACACAACTTTGGTAAAGATGATTGCAGAAAGTGAACCAAATGATGAAAGTAAAGTTTCACTGAGTCATGTGGTAGAAAAGAGTTGTCTCTATATTGTGATAAATTATCTGAATGAGAGGAGAGGACTGTGACAGATAATTCAAGCATGTAGATTGTTCCAGAGGATTTGTAAGAGGTAATATGGAATGTTGAAGCAGTATTATGCAAATACTTGGATGTGGATATAAATGGGTAAATAGAGGGGGAAATTAAAACAAAACAAAACAAAAAAAAAAAAACAAAGAGAAAGGTCTGCTGATGAAAGAAAGTAATAAGGCCCTGTGTATAACGGCCTGCAAACTTGCACCAAGAGTAATGCTGTAAAATGATAGCAGGGTCAGGCATGTCTGCATGCACAGAGGGATAAAGCACAGACCAGTTACTCAAGTGTCTGCTGAAATTGGCAATGGAGAGGAAAAGAATAATGAAGTATATGAAGTATACGGAGTATATGAAGTATACGGAGTATACAAAGTATATGAAGTATACGGAGTACATGAAGTATACGGAGTACATGAAATATACGGAGTATATGAAGTATATGAAGTATACGGAGTATATGAAGTATGCAGAATATATGAAGTATACGGAGTATATGAAGTATGCAGAATATATGAAGTATATGAAGTATGCAGAATATATGAAGTATATGAAGTATACGGAGTATACAAAGTATATGAAGTATACGGAGTATATGAAGTATGCGGAATATATGAAGTATATGAAATATGCGGAGTATATGAAGTATACGGAGTATATGGAGTATATGAAGTATACGAAGTATATGAAGTACACGGAGTATATGAAGTATACGAAGTATATGAAGTATACGGAGTATATGAAGTATGCGGAATATATGAAGTATATGAAGTATACGGAGTATACAAAGTATATGAAGTATATGGAGTACATGAAATATACGGAGTATATGAAGTATACGGAGTATATGAAGTATGCAGAATATATGAAGTATATGGAGTATATGAAGTATGCAGAATATATGAAGTATATGAAGTATATGGAGTATACAAAGTATATGAAGTATACGGAGTATATGAAGTATATGAAGTATGCGGAATATATGAAGTATATGAAGTATGCGGAATATATGAAGTATACGGAGTATATGAAGTATACGTAGTATACGGAGTATATGAAGTATACAAAGTATATAAAGTACACGGAGTATACGAAGTATATGAAGTATACGGAGTATATGAAGTATGCGGAATATATGAAGTATATGAAGTATACGGAGTATACAAAGTATATGAAGTATATGGAGTACATGAAATATACGGAGTATATGAAGTATACGGAGTATATGAAGTATACGGAGTATATGAAGTATGCAGAATATATGAAGTATATGGAGTATATGAAGTATGCAGAATATATGAAGTATATGAAGTATATGGAGTATACAAAGTATATGAAGTATACGGAGTATATGAAGTATATGAAGTATGCGGAATATATGAAGTATATGAAGTATGCGGAATATATGAAGTATACGGAGTATATGAAGTATACGTAGTATACGTAGTATATGAAGTATACAAAGTATATGAAGTACACGGAGTATATGAAGTATACGAAGTATATGAAGTATACGGAGTATATGAAGTATACGAAGTATATGAAGTATACGAAGTATACGAAGTATATGAAGTATACAGAGTATATGAGGTATACAGAGTATATGAAGTATACAGAGTATATGAAGTATACAGAGTATATGACTGCTTATCTTTCACAGGAAGAAGGGATAAAAGTAGCACTTGGGCAGGCTCTGACAGAGGCAAGTAGCAGTGAGAGTAGCTGGTGCTGGATTGGGTAAAAAATGGGTTAAGAGAAAGGGTATTCCCATCCTTATATACAGGGCAAGGTCACTTCATGTAACAATGTCTCTTTCCAAAATTGTAACTTCCAGAAGGGACATCCATGCTTTTGGACTGGGCCACCGATAAGCAATCCAAGGTTCTGCTGTGAGAAGCACTGGCTTCTCTCAGATCCACTGCACATACATGGCAATTACATGATAATACCAGGGGGATAAAAACCCAGAGCTCAGGAGTATATGCATACACTTCATGAACAGACTGTTCAAATGACAGATTGTGTGGAGCATCGACTAAGGGAGAAGTCTTGTTGTCACAACAGACAACCAATACCCAGGAAACACACAAGGAAAAAAAGAGGTATCAGGAACAAGGTGAACTACTGTACTGGAACCTTACTGGTAAGGTTGAGGAGTGAGAAATATACACCAGTGAATACAAATGGCTGAGATTTGTCATTGTTCTGTTTGGAGCTATTAGAGCTCATCATGTAAGACAGTATGACACTAATAGATGTAATACAAATAAAAATGTGTGAAATAACATTTGAGACATACCTTGACTGAAAATGTTATGGTGATAGTTGATAAAACAGTGAAGGTTTCAATGGAGGAAGTATGTAATCATTCCAAAGAATTTTCAAACTAAAAAAACCTGCCTGCAATTCTCAAATGTTGACATAGGAAATATGATTTGAGAGTTATTTTAGTCTAAATGTCATGAAGCAGAGGATATAAAACTGTGAGAGTGGTAACTATGGACTGGGATGTGAAATGTATTGGTTGTCTTGGAATATATTGTTGAAAAAGTAATGTATTCGCCAAATGTATCAATAGTTAAAGGGCAAAGATATACGCTAAGATATTAATGACAACCAGAATCACATTATTATTATTATCATAGCATGGATTTTCAACACTTAGTAAGGGCTCTTAATAAAGTAATGTAAAGTTTTGTTTTGTTTTTCAAAATGTAACATAGAGGGACATTTTATGTTCAACTGTTCAAAAGTAATAGATAAGTCAGGACAAAATATAACTGAACAAGAGACTAACATGAATTGATTGAAAAAATATCAATTGAGCAAAAAATAAGTAAAAATATCCAAAGATGATACATTTGAACATTTAAAAGGTGCAATAAAGCAATTAGAAATAAATATAGCAAACATACAACAAAATTAGTTATGCAATATTTAATACAGAAGACAGGTGAAGTGGTGAGAAAATGCGGGAAAACACAATCCATCTATTGGTGATGGACTAAGAAGAAGAAGAAAATTAAAATGGAAATGTGAGTCTACATAAAATGGCAATAAAAGGAAACTTTTACTTTTAATGTCTTTGCAGTAACTATAAACAGTGCACAAAGGGATGTAACAAGAATGGTGCAATTAAACTGGCATCAAAGAGGGGAGGTGGATGTAATATAGCTTGCCTGATGCAAGATATCAGAATGTGAGACAGGAAGAGCATTTCCAGAAATTGTAAGCATGTCATAAAACAGGCATTTATATGTGAAGAATGCAAAGGAATGACAAGCTTGTTAAAAAAAAAAAGTGAAGATGTGGAAACTTGGAACGGTGAATAAAACAGGAATGTTCTTAATATCACTGGTAAGAAAACAAGGAAAGCCTGTGCAGATTATAGTGACTTGTGCTCCTACATTCATAACACAGTATATTTATTTGAATGTTTATAACCTTTTGTGGCAGTGCAGATGGATATATTTTTACAGGAAAATTGATTTGTAATTTAAGAGGTAAAGGAAAGTAAATGTTACAAGTTGTGAAAGTCACGAAAAAGTAATGAAATGAGGGAAGATGATTTTTAAGAGAAGACAGTAAATGTATCAGTATGTCAGCAAAACTAAAAATATAAATTATTTTATTATTTTGTAAAGGATTGAAAGTGGATGAAACAGTAAGGTTTAATGACAATGTTGCCATACAGGCTAGACAGCAACATACTAAAGACGGAGTAGGGACTTAAAACAGATCAGTGATATACGATTATAAAAATGAAAATGATGAACGTACAATTATGAGAATTTATTGGCCCAGATTCCAAAAGAGTTGCTTTCAATGCAAGTCTGCCCTGATTCCAAGAGACCTGCTCTCAGTGTAAGTGATTTACTTTGGTGTAAGGCCCATCTATAAGCAGGCTTTCTATGGGGACTAGATTCCAAAACACCTGCTTTCAGTGTAAGTGGTCATTTACAATGAGTGCAAGTTTTTTTGCAATTGGGACCCATGTTAGCATCCGTCTATTTGATAAAAAATCTGAAGAATGACGGACGGCATTAGAAGACAAGTATGAGATCATTCAATTATGGAGAAAAGTTTGTAGTATAACAGAGAAAAATATACAACAAAAGTATATGGTTTTGATAATTTAATTGAACAAAATAAAGCAGTGTTAGGAGAAGGAAAGACTGTTTTCCATGTGAAGTACCTCAAGTCAGCCAGTGAGATGGTTCCAATGAAGCAAGTGTTAGGTTCTCCAACACAAAATTAAAATCCCAGGGAGAAGCCAGTAGTTTTCTTTGAGATCTCTTATGCAGTACACATTTTAAAAACATTTTTACATGAGACTGCATTGAAAAAAGACAGACATGGATGATAAATGAACATTGATAGAGGAATACGAAAGGCCATAGGATAGTAACACACAAATATTGTAAAACTAGAGAACAACTAGACTTGAATAGGGGCTAGTAATGTTGTTTGCATCAACTAGAAAACTTTTTCTATTTGCTAATATATGATTTTCTAGTAGCAGGCTTTCTTGCCTCCATTAGTACCTACTGAACTTCATCAAAAAACATGTCACTAAAAAGAATTAAGATCTGATAACCCAGGCAGTCAGGTGAAGATGATTGATGTAGGGTGCATCAAACACTCCTGTTCATGTCAGTAGATCCGGATTGTAAAGAAGGTTGTGGTAATTGTCCATGGCTAATTCCAAAAGAATGGGATAACCACTCCTGCCTGGACCAGAAAGGAGTCACCACAAATCTTCAGACTTACCCTGGATATCAGTGGAAAAAGTAGAAAAGCATACAGAAACATTCCTGTCCAAGGAAAAGAAAAAACATCTGTCTTCCAGGCCTTCTTGCATGCACAGAATTTTGCAAGCTGATTGTTCACATAGGAGACAAAAGGGTATACTTGAGGAACTCCAAACAGATCACTTCTTGGAAGACCCCCAAATTTAGTTTCAGTTTGTGATGGTCTGCCTTTGTCCTGCTCAGCTTGTCTTCCACGCAATTTAACTCTGGCAGAATGTGCGATGCCTGTAGAGTGAGAATGTGTTGCAATGCTAAATGTCATACCATCGTGGCTAATCTGCATATTGAGTTTCCCCTTGGTAGTTTATCATTGTGGCATTGTCCGTAATAACTTGAAGTGGTGCTAGGGACCAAAGGTAATTCAGAAAATTTAGTTCCTTGATAAATGCAAGCATCTCTTGTAGATTTATGTGATTGTGTCTGTCTGTGTGGAACCTTGTCAGAGGTATTATGAGAATCATAGATGTCATGAGAACCAAAATCCTGAGGTATTGAAGTTTGAGTGGAAAGCCCCTGAAATTGATCTAAATATACATCTATTTTTTTCCCTGTGGAAGGAAAGCTCTTTGTACTTCAGACACCCAAGGAACACAATTCTGTATGATGGAGTCAAGAAAGACTGTTGAATGTTCTCTTGGAATCCTATCCTGCAAAGGAGATCTGTTACCCCATTCCTGACTGTTTGAAAAGAGACTGCAGAGATGAACATGTCAACCAAATATGGAAAAATGAGGATACCCTTTACCCTGCAATGTGCTTTAACTGGAGATAGACACTTTAACAAGTTTGGAATAGTGGATAGCCAAAAGGGAAAGGGAGAGAACTGAATGTCTGAAGTCTGAATGGATGTGAATGTGATGAGTAAACAATTTTTAAATCTAAGGGTACAAAAAAAGTTAAACTGAGGAAGAAAGGGTAAGGGGTTGTGTAATGATAGCATTTTGAACTGAGGCACAATCAAAAACTGTTTTAGGAAAAAAAAGTCCAGAACTGGTATTCAGGCATTTTCTTTCTTTGGCATCATAAACATTTTTCAGTAAGAATGTCTTCTCAATCGTCTTCTTGGGAAGGAGGAATTGTTTCTATTATCCCCTGAGAAAGCACGTGCTTTACGACATGAGTAAAGAGAGGGGGTTTGCTCTGGTGGATGTAAAATAATTCCGTGGAAAAGTGTTTTTTTCCACTGCCACCTGTAACCCTGCGGAATCAGTCTCAGATACCATTTGTCTGAAACAATGTTTTGCAGAAAATACAAATGGAGATTCAGGTTTTCTGGACGGTATAAGGGGCTGCCAGGATGGGAGGATGGAGCAGGGTCCCTTGCTTGGTCATTGTGACATACTCAACTGTCCTTTGTTCTTGGGGGGGGGGTCTTGCTTTCTTTTCGGAACCTCCCTGCCATTATTTTTAAAGTATCTGCTTGCCTGCATTTTGCTGAGAATTTTAGTATTGTTTTTGCCAAAATTGGACAAGGGAACAGACAAACCCTTGGAAAATGTAGAGAAGGTGGGCTGAAAGTATAAAATATTCCTTTTATCAAGATTAAGCCTCTCATCACTTTTTTTTTTAACCTTTGCAGCAGAGAGACCAAAAACTAAATGTCTACCAAGAGGTGAATTTAAAATCTAATTTTTTACAGACTCTGGGAGGTTATAAGAATGAAGCCAGGCAAATCTCCGTAACACATTACCCATGGGAACAAACCTTGACATAATATTTGCAGAGTCATAAACAAACTTATAACAATGAGTAGTGACCTAAGAAACAGAAACAAAACCATATAAATAGAGTTTTTTTTCCTTAGGAAGGAACTGCAGATAATGCATTCCTTGTACTTTCACAATTACTCAGAATAAACTTTAACATACGAGACTGACCATTCAAAATTCTAAAATGTAAAGTTGCAGAAACATACATTTTGCCCCCAAATGTATCAATTGATTTACCATCCTTGTCAGAAGGGGATGGATTAGAATTAACAAAATGCTTGGCAGAAGCTGAAGTGACTGAAATTATAACTACTGGGTCAAGTCTCAGATGACTGTATAAAAATCTCAAAGACTGAGGAACTTTGCACATTCTATGTTTTCTTAGCTACAAACATCTAACTATCAGGGTGACAAACACATCCTCCAATGCTAGCAATACTGGGGGGATGAGAGGAGGTTCTGGGAATTCCAGTTGTAACATTTCATAGTATTTTCTGAGGGACTGAGGAATCTCAGTGTTCTCCCAGTGAAAACACTGGCACATTCTAGAAATATCCTCAGAGAAAAGGAACACTTTATAGAGAGGTTCAGATAACCTACTCTTCTCTGAGTCAGAATCAGAATTCTGAGGAGAAAAAAACTGTATCTTTCCCATTACATTCCTCTCCAGATTCTATTTTTTTAATATATTCAGAAAAAGAGGAACCCTTCTTCTGGGGAATTGATGACAGCACCCAGCTTGCAGTTATTCGCAAACTTGGTCTGGCATAGCCTACTGGTTTTGGTCTGCACATCAGAAAAGTATATCCCAACAAGATAGGCCCCAAGACCAAACCCTGGGGTACACCGCTCTTTATGGGGTTACTGCTTGAGGTGGCTTCCTCTATTTTGACAAGGTGGCTTCTATGAGTGAGCCAGTTTGCTACCCATCTGATAACATATGGATTGATGCCTAGTTGAGAGAGTTATCTATTCCACCCGAGTGAGGAATAGTATTTATTTATTTGACATTTGTTGGCTGGGAAAGTCCACTGGGCCAAGGACCCATTTTCAGTGGAGGCCTGGGCAGAAAAGCTCCAAAAACAGTTACAGAATTTGTATACCATAGTATTCAAATGGTAAGTCGATTACCGATATGCAATATTACAAATTAAAGCAGTGATACATTCCATTCAATTGAATATGCAAAATTAGAAAAGTAACCTTTTATAGTTTACATATAGTAACATAATAGTTTACAGAATTATGCACTGTAAAGAGGCTAGTAGAAGGAGTTACAGACTTAGGAACAAACTTAAGGTGGTTTAATCATGTGATTACAGGGGCAGATATGGTTATTAAGAAAGTCGTCTTTCAGTGCTGTTTTGAATGTTCTTATAGAGTCTAATTGCATAATAGAAGGAGGGAAAACATTCCATAAATTGGCAACAGCATGAGAATAAAGGCACTGACCAGCTCTTTTGTTGGGTTTTTTATTATTAGGTGTTGTTTGTTAGAAGATCTAAGAATCTGAGTTGGGGTGTGTGTTTGTATCATAGTTTGAAGAGAAGGGCTGTAATTTGGGTTGTAAAGTAATTTGTGGTAAGAGTTAGTTGGGTGTAATATAGGTAGTGGGGGAATTCAAATCAGTTTAAAGATTTAATGGCCAGGCAGTGATGAGTGCGAGTTGGCATATTTTAGACAAACTTTACCATTTTGTAGTAGCATGACTGTAATTAATTTAAGTGTAGGTTAGTGAAAATACGGCAAGCATAGAGGAGGGAAGGAAGAAGAAGACTGTTAGCCAATTTTAACTTGGTGGATATGTCCAGATAGAGTTTCTGCTTAAAGAGCTTATCTAGCTTAAACTTATTCTTTTTGATTGCGCTAACCATATGATTCACGAATGAGAGTTTATCATCAGTTATAATGCCAAGTAGTTTAGATGTTTGTACAATTTCAATTTCAGTATTGTTTTGTGGGAATATGTTTACGTCTAGAGTTAGAGGTTTGGGTGAGAATAGCAAAAGTTTAAATTTTTTTGGGGATTAAGTAGCAGTTGAGCCTCATTAAGCCAGGATTCGATTGATATAAATAATTTTTGCATTAATTTTAGATCGGAGAAGTTGTTAGAAGAGGTGATTATTGTCGAATCATCAGCATACTGAATGAGTATACCTTGCTGGAAAGCTTTGTGGAGATTGTTGATGAATACATTAAAGAGCAAGGGCCCAAGAATAGACCCTTGGGGGACTCCTGTATTGTTGATAAGATAATCTGTTTGTCATGCCATCTGACAGATCGTTTTCTATTGTGAAGATAGTTGTGGAACCAGGTTAGAGTATGTGGGGAACAGTTTATGGCCTCAACTTGTAATAGTAGTTTAGGGTGGGATACAGTATCAAAAGCTTTTGATAGATCTAGTAATATAGCTGAAGTTAGTAGATCCGCATCAAGAGTTTTGTATAGTGTTAGTAAATGAAAGTAAGGCTGTAATTGGGCTGTGTGCTGGCCGAAAACCATGTTGGGTGGGTGCTATCAAGTTATTGTCAGTGAGATGTTTAAGCAATTGTGAATGGATACATTTTTCTAGGATTTTAATAGAGGTTAAAGTATGGAGATGGGCCAGTAGTTAGAGAGGTCACTGGTATTACCACCTTTATGTAAGGGAGTAATAGAGTTTTTCCAGAGTTGTGGGACATATGATTGTGAGATAGATCAATTTATGAGAATGCTAACATGGAAAGCTATGGAATCTGTTGCTAGTTTTAGGTATTCAAATGAAAAGCCATCTGAAGATGGGGGAGCATGGCTTTAATTTAGAAAGCAGGTTGCACACTAGAGAGGTGGAGACAGGTTGAATGGTAAAAGGCAGAATGTATGGGATATTGTTAGAGTTGCAGTTATTAGAGGGGGAGTCAAGATTTGACAGTGGGTTGGAAAATGTATTGGTTTCATTACAGTTTTTGGAAATTTGTAGAGAGAAGTTGCTAACAAGCTTTTGGATAGTATCAATAAAATGAAAGTTAAAAGCTTGGGCAATTTCTTGAGGGTCTTTCTTAGGAGACAGTATAGGGTTATGCTGAGTTCCAGGACTGAGAAGAGGGAAAACTGACTTCCAGAACATTTTGGGGTTGTTTTGTTGGGTAGAAAGCTTAGAGGAGAAATAGTGTTTTTTTTTTTTTTTTTTTTTTTTTTTTAATAATAGAGGACATGCTTTTTGGCAGAGTTGCAAAGTTGCTTATATTTGAGTTCATTTTTTGGGGTTTTATTTCTGTGCCATTCTTTCCAGACATTATCCTTAGAAGTAAGTAGTTGCTTAGTCTGTTTTGTTAGTCAAGGGGAATGGTTAATCGTTGTTCTTTTTGTAAGTACAGGGGCAAGACTATTTAGAGTATCAAGAAAGACTTTGTTAAAGTAGTTAGCTGTATCGTCTAGTGGAAGTGTTTTGGTTGAGCACTGGTTGTGGGTTTTTAGAGCATTTAAAAATATCTGTTGATTGAAATGTGAGAGATTTCTAGGGGTTCTTAGAGAGTGCAGTCTTCCTACTTGCACTTGGGTTCTATAGGTATAGGCAGGGAGATGGTGACTAAAGGTTTCTGGCTTTGGCATATTTTTGAGGGTGTGAGACAAGTATTCAGTCTACGGTTGACTCAGTATGTTTACTTACGATATGTGTGGGGTCTGATGAGTTGAGTAAACTTATGCAAATTTATGCTATTAGATGGAGAGCTGGAGAGGAGAGATTGCCAGTTTATATTGGTATCACCAAGAATGATGGATTTGTTGGATATGTTAAGAGTTGTCCAGGATAGTAGGTCTTCCAAAGTATATTTTGGCCTAGGGGAATATAAAGTACAGCAATAAATACTTGTTTTCTACTGTTTATGTCAAGATTTGCTAGTAGTAATTCCATATTTCCAAAACTTGGAATGGATTTAAAAAATGGAGTAATAGCTAAAGTATCATGGTAGCTTAACGCAACACCTCCACATTTTTTGTGGAGCCAGTCATTTCTAAGATTGGATCCAGGCGGAATTATCTCAGTGTTGGATATATGTGATTTTAACCAGGTTTCTGTGAGTGTTACAATATCTGGGGAGCACTGAGAGAGCCAGCCATGGAATTCTGTGGTTTTGTTACAAATATTACATATGTTGATTGTTGTTATGCAAAGGTTTTTGGTACTAGAAGAAAGGTTGTAGATTGAGCAGTTAGTTGGACCTGAATTGGGGTGAATGTTACCATATTGGGAGAAGGCCAGATAATGATGTTTAAGGATGGACAGATGTTAGGGAAGAAACAGAGGCCTAAGGAAGCAATAGTTTGTTAATTTTAGTTTGATAATGAGAATAGAGAATTTTAACTTCTAAGGCTTTGGCCAGGTCAAGGTAGGTGGTTTGTATCATCTTCCCCTCATCCATGGCTTTGGTGGCTCTCTCAAAGAAGAGGACCAAATTTAACAGGCATGACCTCCTCTTCATGAAACCAAACTGTGCTGGATCAAGGATTTGAAGGTTGCCAATGTCCTTGTTAATCCGTTCCATGGCCTTGCAGATCAGGCTAGTTAGGCTGATGGGTCTATAATTTCCTGGATCAGTGGACGCGTGACCTTTGTGTAAAGGGATGACAGTGACTGTCCTCCACTCAGCTGGGATGAAGCTGGCTTTGGCTGAAGAGGAGTGACTAATGGTGCTGCAAGTTTCTGCCGGAGTTCATATAGAATGAAGCCTGGGATGTTATCGGGTCCCGTAGAGGCTCTATTTTTTGTCTTTATGTGAGCAGCGATGACTTGCTCCCTAGAGATTAGGGGAGGGGTCAGGTGCTGGGGATGTCCTGATTCACTGATGGGGGTGATAGAGGGGTAAGGTTTTCACTGAACCTGTCTGCCAGCAGGTTGGCCTGATCTACGGCGTTTGTGTATGTTGTATTCTTGATCACCAGTTCTGAGCAAATCTGAGTGCTTCCTTTGAGATTGTGGACATATGTGAAGAAGACCTTATGTTTGTCTTTAGTAGATGTGGCCAGTTTGGACTCAAAGTTTGCTTTAGTGGATTTTACTAGTACTCTTATTTGCTTGCTCAGGCTAAAGAGAGATTGCTTCCAATTAGGCACCTATTCCTTCTTGGTCCTGGACAGCAATTTTTTCCTTTTATTATAGAGTTTATTTCATAGGTTCATAGGTTGGTACTAGGCTATCGGCCCTAGGGCCTATACAAGCCTAGCCATAACAATTCCCTGGCTATTTCTTCCCACATTATTTACTTTCCTGGACCCCTGTCTAGCAGGGTGACTGACGTGATCCCTGGGGTGAATTTCCTTTCTCCCATCCAATCGTCAAGGTTCCTCTTGAAGAGGTCCAAAGAGGCACTCTGCTTGACATGTATGGGCAATCTATTCCAGAGTCTGGGGAGTCTTTGGGTCAGGAACCTATCCCTCCAGCATGTTTTGTTTATTGTGATGACAAGGTTTAGATCCCTGGAGCATGTAGCTCTGAGGGATTGGGATTTCTTTAAGTGTAGCATGTCCAACAGCTCTGGGTTTGACATGGCCTTGTATGTTAAGCAGAGATCGCCTCTGAGTAGACGATATGCGACAGAGTATAGCTGGAGTTTTTTAAGGCGGTCAGCGTAGGGCATCTGCTTTAGGCCTGTGATTCTTTTAGTGAGGTATTTCTGAGGCCTTTCCAGTTATTGCAGATGTCTTGAGAGGTACATACCAAATGGGGCGTTGTATTCTATAATGGGTATAATGAGGGATGAGTACAGTGGGACAATGACCTCCTTTTTTCTGGATGAAAAGCCCTTCGTGATGAGGTGTGCCACATAGAAGGATTTCCTGATTGTTGTGGCGATGTGGTTATCGAAGATGAGACCACTGTCCACCTGTGTCCCTAAGTCTCTTATCACACTTTCTGTGTTTAGTGTACTGCCACCTATATGGTAATTCATGGATACATGTTTTTTCCCAAAGGGGAATAACAATACATTTCTTGGCATTGAGCTTGAGCCCATGGCTCTGGCACCAAGCATCTGTTTCTGTAAGGCCCTTTTGTAGAGTATCCACATCATTTGGGGATTCAATAATGGCTCCCAGTTTGCAGTCATCTGCAAACTTTGTTAGCCAGAGTCCCTTAGTGTTGACCTGTACTTCAGAGAAGTAGATGCCAAACAAGAGCGGCCCCAGGACTGAACCCTGAGGTACTCCACTTGTCACTTGTCTGGAGCTGGATTTGGAGTCAGCTACTTTTACAGTGTGGGTTCTATCAGTAAGCCATTTAGCAACCCATTGGGTGACATAGGGATTAATGCCCAACTTAGTAAGTTTATCTATGATTCCAGAGTGGGGGTGGTGTCAAAGGCCTTGGCAAGGTCTAGATAGGCTGTGTGGACCACCTTACCCTTGTCCATGGCTCTGGAGACTGATTCAAAGAAGTCAATCAGGTTCAGGAGACAAGATCGGCCCTTCACAAACCCAAACTGGGTGGGGTCCAGTGTTTGAAGGTTGCCAATGTCTTTGTTTATAAGTTCCATGATAATACGCTCCATGGCCTTGCAGATAAGGCTTGTCAGACTGATGGGACGGTAGTTTCCAGGATCCAAGGTGGATCCCCCTTGTGGATTGGGATAACTATAGCTCTGCACCACTCAGTGGGCACGAAACCTGAGGTGAGGCTATGATTAAACATGACACTTAGGTGAGGTGCCAGTTCATATTGTAGTTCATGTAGTACACAGCCGGGATGTCATCTGGTCCCATGGATGCTGTATTCTTGGCTTTAGAGAGTGCGTTTTGTACCTGTGTGGCGTTATTACTGCAATTTGGCAATCTTCCGGTATTGAGATGGGCCATTTAGGGGTGAGAGGGGGTGAAGTTGGCACTGAATCGATCTGCCAGGATATTGGCAATATCCTTCGGATCAGTATATTTAATGCCATACTGTTTTAGCTCAGAGCAGATCTGAGCATTGCCATTTAGATTCTTGACATAGTTATAGAATGCTTTCTGGTTGTCTTTGGAATCTTTGGCAATTTTATTTTCGTAACTAGCTTTGGAGGATTTTATGAGGCATCTCAGTTTCTTACTGAGGCTAGTAAGGGAGTTTTTTGCATCCTGGGATTTTCCTCTTTTCCTGCAAAAGTTTCTTCCTTTTGTTGTAAAGTTTGTTTATGGCAGAGGACCACCAGATTGGCTTCCTTTTTTTGGATGAAAGCATTTTGGTTCTATTTGGGATGGCACGATTCATGCATGAATGGATGTGCTCGTACAGTGACTTAGTGTAGGATTCAGCAGTTGAACTTTCAGTTCCCGTCTGCATGGGTGTCATGAAGTTTGTCACTTCTGACTTGAGTAGCATGAAGTTGGCTTTGGAGAAGTTTTTTATGGTGGTTTCTTTACTGGGGGGTGGGGGTGGGATGTGGATGTTAAGGGTGATTAGCTTATGGTCAGACCTGACTAACGAGGGGGTGACCATAGGTATGGAGCATTGATTTCCCATGTTGGTAATGACCAGGTCTAGGATATTGGAGCCCCTGGTGGGACTATTTGCAGATGTCCCAGCAGACAGGTTTACTCTTCCTTGAGGAGGAGGATTTTGCCCTGTCGGGTATTCCTGATTCCTTGCAGCTATATAAATGCTCGTATAGTACTTTTGTGTAGGTTTGCATATGTGTGCCAGGTACTATGGAGGGGGAGAGGGCTGTGAAGGTGTTTATACCTTCCCTTCAGAGGTTGCAATCAGCTTTGGAGAAGTTTTTTGTTTGACCCTAGCTGGGGGAAGGAGGTCAAGGGAGATGGTGACTTCAAAAGAGACTTCTTTGTGGTCAGATCTTAACAGGGAGGATGACACTGTAGGGTTGCTGCAGTCATTACTCATGTTGGTTTATACCAGGTCCAAGATATTATCACCTCTTGTAGGGGTGTCAACCAACTGATCCAAGGCATTTGCATTGATGAAATCAAGGAATCTATATGCATTTGTGTTTTGGCATGCGCAGTTCTTCCAATCTATGGTTGGATAGTTAAAGATACCCAAGATCAGGTTAAAAATTTTAATCTTGATAGAGTTGAAGAGATCCGGATAGGTGGAGTGGGCATCTTGAGTCAAAGTCGGGGTCCTGTAGCTAGCTATGATTTGAATAGGGTCTTGTCAAGGGTTAACTGCACCTGGAGTGTCTCCTGTGTGTCATACTGTTTGACCAGCACAGAGGTGTGTATGACTTTAACACATATTGCAATTCCACCTACTTTTCCTTTACTGACCATGGTTTGGGGTCTGAATGTATGATAGGATGAGTAACCTGGTATGGCTGGGGTGCTCTGCAGCTTTTAACCAGGTCCCAGTGACTGCTTAAATGTCAGCATCTTCCAGGGTTAAGAATGCTTGCAATGAGTACAGTTTCATGTTTAGACTGCTAGCATTTAGCAGCATGACCTTTAATTTACATTTTGATGAAATTTCTATGTTGGTAATTTTGACCTCATGGCATTGCCTAAGAAAGCAACAATGGGGGAGGCAAGAGCCTTTGCCAGAAACCTGAAGCCCAAGGGAGACAGATGCAGGCCATCTCTGGCAAAGCATAGTGGTCTGTCGATCATGTGTTCCCAGGCTCTCAGGTACTGGGTACCCTTGGAATGACACCAGAAACGAAATCATTTGTTAAAGTCAATCATTTTCTGTTCACATTGAGGCATCATTCTTGGTGACAGTAGAATGCTGCTTAAGGCAAGGAACATACCTGCCTGAGACACACATTCAGTGAGCTCGATCATGTCTCTCTTCATATAGACCAGGGAAGTAAGTCTAAAGTCATTCACGCAAACATGGACTATGATAGAGTCATAACAGTACCAGATGTTGAGATACCTGAGTGCATAGGTGATATAATGGATTCCGCCACCTGAAAAACAACTAACTGTGACTTTTTTCTTATTCAGCCTGGGAAGAGGCACATCTGTGTGTCTCACAATGGAGTCTCCTATAACTAATATGTTGGGTTTATGTTTACATGTTAGTGGCTGTGAGACATGGGTATGTAGACTATGTGTGGTATGTGGTGTGGTGGGCATTGGAGTTTGTGTGTGTTTTTGGCTCGGAGGTCTCTTTTGTTGGGGACCTCCGCATATGTGGGTGTGTGTGTTTTGTAGGTGTGAGTGGTGTTTGAGGTGTGTTGTTTGTGTTGACAACCTTCTCAGTGCCAGATAGACTGACTTGTGAGGTAGAGAGCATTGACTCTAGACTCTTAATGTAATTGCACGGATAGACACATTGTTGATCTCTCTGTATATGTGGCTCAAGCAGGTGCATGCCTTGCATTGAGCAACAGATACTCCCACAGTATGAATGACAGTTTCTGATGTCATTCGAGGGAGAATTGATTTACAAGCTAGGGGTGTAGCAATGGGGGGAAGGATGGCCCCCAATTATGCTAACTTGGTAATGGCATACTGGGAGACATATATTCTTCCAAGGGTGCATGGCTGGCACAAGGTAAGCCATTATTTTCATTTTACTGATGATTTACTTTTTGTTTGGAAAGAACGTGTGGCTGATTTAAGTTTTTTTTGGAAACCATGAACAATAGTACTCATTTTTTGCAGTTTTCTTACGTTTGGAATCAGTTTAATATATATATTTTTTTATTTGGAAGTGTTTAAACATGTACAAACTTTTAAATTGGGTTCAGTTATTAATTTTAAGAATGTGGTCAGTAATACATTGTTACATGATTCCAGCATGCATCCCTCAGATACAAAACATAATATTAAGGGTCAATTAGGTTAAAAAGGCTAACTACTGATATGTCATTTTTTAGATAAACTTGTGGAGCAATTGCACCACAGGTTTAGATGTAGGTGATATCCTTCAAAAGTGATAAATGTCATTCAGGATGAGATGGCTGGGATTAGTGGCTCTGTACACCATTTGGACATAAGGGAATGGACAATGTCCATGCCTGTGGTTTTTACAGTGGATAGTAGTAACATTAGGAGTATTATTAGAAACAATTGTAGAATTTTAGAGGCTCACAGTGACAAAGTATATTTTGGGGCTATCACCTTTATTTATTTATTAACGAAAAAGCTAATAATTTTAAAGAACTGTCAGAGAGGAAACATCATGGATATCAGACAGGTAACCGGGGCACTTTTAAGTGTCTGAGTTGTAACTTTTCTAGGCATGTTGCTGAGCGTTCATATTTTGAGGTTTGTTACCAGCAATAAAATCTGGCAGGTACCTGGATTTTTCAATTATGGTACTTCTTATGTAGTATATTTGGCAACGTGCTCACCCAGTACTGCATTTTACATAGGAAAAACCAATAGGCAGTTAAGGAGGAGAATGTATGAACATTTGTATGCCATTCGGAACAAGAATGTAGATAATGCACTATTAAAACATGTTTTGAACTATAAACATTTTATTTTACAGTTATTGACCATGTACTTGATGATTTTAGTGAGAACAGGGAAGGGAACTTAGACTATAGAGAATTCAAGTGGCAGGTTATATTTAATGCTTGCAATGCACCAGGTTTGAATGGTGTTGCCAATTATAAAGCGGTTTTGCTCAGGAAAGCAGATTTTGATAAATGTAAATTCATTTATTTTTATTTTGTGCATTTTATACAATTTTTATGGGTCAGTTGTATGCAAAGATTAGATTTTTATAAATGTCTTTTTATTGTTTTTTTTAAGAAAGTTTTGTTGTTAAATGAAAGACATTTCTGACTGATGTAAATGAATTGATGTAAGTATATTAGACAATGTGTTAGTGTTTTTTGTTCTGATGAAGGCTTCTGTGTAAAGCTGAAAGCTCTAAACAGTTGTGAGATTAAATTTCTTTTTTTTCATCTCTCAGTGGTGTCCATTATTCAATCATAGTGATTTTGTTTGTTTTGAGAATTGATACCTGTCAGCATGAAAGGACATAGTTAATAGACCATGTTGCTCTGCAAAGGATGGTCTGCAACTGTTTCCCCTAGGCTTCCAAATACTGGCTAAAATGTTATCCATCCCTTAGAGCCTCCCTGGTGAGGTCAGACCACAAAGATGTCTAATTTTAAATTAAAATCAAATCAGTAACTCCAGCAAACACTAACAGTTCAGAACTACTCCATAGGAAACTGCACCCTATTAAGCGATAGTTTATCAAAATTCCATGCCCCTCCCAACCCCTGAGTTCACAACAACCTATGAAGAATTGTTCGCAGAGACCCTGTACACCCATTTAAATGGCTGTTTGAAAACAGATGTACCTACTAGAAATAAGCCAAAAACAAACTATAAAATGAAGCACGCTGGTGGAATCCTAACCGTAATAAGGTATATAACAATAGGCAAAAAGTCATGGCTAAAAATCAGGAAGAGCAAGTCCCATAATGATAGGAGTTCTCTAATTAAACAGGAAACTAAGAGGAGTAATTAAATCTAACAAGGCAAATGACAAGGTCAAGATAGCCTCGCAGGTTAAAGAAAACCAAAAGGCTTTCTACAGTTATGTCTGAAACCTCAAATCAGTGCACATCAGTGTTCCTTGTGGTGGTCAATGGTGTCACCTCACAGATCAAGCCACATATCAAATTTGCTGGCTGACAAATTCAGCACAGAATTCACTCCCTAATCCTACCGCCTCTCTCAATGAAATATCTACTAGCATAATTCTTCTCTGTAACTAATAAAGGGGGCAGGTCCTGGCAGTGCTCACTAAGGCCAAAAACACAGCCTCAATGGGCCCCAACAATATCTTGGGATGACTCCTAAATATCTGAAAACATGACCTATCAGGACCACTTGAATCACTTTTCAATTATAGCCTCAAAACAGACTTTATACTGAGAGAATGGAGGACTGCAATGGTTATACCACTTAACAAAGGTGGTCCAACAGCTGACCCCCCCCCCCCCCGCAAAAAAAAAAAAACTACAAACTATTAGTCTGACTAGTCTATTATGCAAAGCCATGAAATTAATGATCATGGAAAAGTTCAACAAGACAACCTTCAGACACTGGACACAATCCAATTTGTATTTGTTAAGAGAAGATCATGCCTACTAAACCTTGTGGATTTGAGAAGGTCACCATGGCAATGGATGAGGGGAAACCATGCATACCACCTATATGGACCTGGCTAAGCTTTTCAATACAATAATTCACTTGGGTATAGTTGACAAACTCACCAAACTGGGCATAAACCCCAACATAACACATTGGATTGCAGGCTGGCTCAAAGGATGCAAGAAGTCAGGATTGGTGAAACCACCTACACTAAGACACCAGTCGATTACCTCAGGGCTCTGTGCTGAGACTGCTTCTATTTGCAACTACTTTTCTAAGGTAAAGGCCAATGATAAAGGCCTTTGGCTAACCAAGCTCGCAGATGACTGCAAATTGGGAGCTATCATAGATTCCCCCCATAACACAAACATCTTACAAGAGGGTCTAACACAAACAAAGGATTGGCGCCAAAGTAACAGATTAAAACTCAGTACCAAGAAATTCATTATAGTGCATTGGGGAAAAGTACAAAGCAGGCTAATTACTCCATCAATAAGATACCGCTAAGAGTTAACCCAGTAGTCAGGGATCTGGGAACATATGCAGACAGTAATCTGGCATATGACCAACATGTGGCCAAGGTAGTAAGAAAATCACTCTCTCTTAACTTATAAGTAAGGAAAAGTCATCTAGGTCCAAGGAAGTCATAGTTCCATTTTATTTGTCCATTACTAGATCCATTATTGAGTATAATGCCTCCTTTGGCATGTACCTGACCAAACATATCCAACAGTTAGAATGCCCACAAATGTTCCTTACCAAGAGAATCCAGGATATAAACCCATTGTCCTATATAGATTGCCTTAAAGCCCTGTCTCTGTAGTCTGTCTCCTACACATTACTAATAGGCGGTCTATGCCTGGCATACAAGACATCCTTGGATTCAGCTCCTATGGTCCTTTTGTACATCTGCAAATTGAGCAGCATAAGATTCATTTACTTATGACATAAATAGGACATGTTGCCAAGATAGGTATGTGCCTCACAGGATCCCCTGCTCTGGAACAGGGTCTCCATCCCTGTGAATTAGAGTCCATCCCTAGCCCTATTTAAGTATAACCTTGTCCAATGGATAGGAAATTGGAATTTCACCCAGAGTGTGGCCCCCATGTTTCTGATAGACAGAGGCAGGCATTAATGCCCAAACTAATGTACTCCCCCCACATAACCCCTAGAAACATCCTAACTAATATTCTTCCTCCTAATAAATGTCCATGAACATAGGGACACAACTTTGTTTGATTGCACGTCTAGGCTTATAATGGCCATGATGGTCATTAGCCAAGTATATAACTATGAACCTATGAAGGGTCTTCCTGCCCAAACATGTGTTTTTGTCATCTCACCTCAAGCATCTAATGACTTGGGGGTATGAAAGGTGCCCTGAAGCTCTGGATGCTGACTGGCTGGTGTTATATCCCATGTAGGGATATAACCCATATTGCTAAGGATACTGCAGCAGTGATCAATATGAAGAACATATGCAGACAGAAGAAATGGGTACTGGAATAATTAGGTTTATGCGCAATACTATTACTGCTCAGGTATGCTTTAAGCATAGCACTCAGTCAACCTGAATTAACCGTGACCACCTATTTTTAAGCTTAAATATGCTTACTCTCCCAAGTCCACGATTTGGGAGCAAATACACCCAAGATTTACAATAAGGCAAGCTCTGTTCTGTCTCAGCCAATCAGAGCGTTGCTTTATAGCACCTGTTTTGCATGCAGCTAGCTTGCTACATTTCCTGTACTGTGCAGAACCTACTGTAGCTGACCCAGTATGGTTGAAGTACTCAATTAGGTCTGCTCAGTCCACATATCAGATCAGCGTAGAATTTGAAATGGTTAATGAATGGTTGTTGGAGTTGGAACAGAGAGGTCAACTTGGATGCCTAGTCAAGAGAAATCATCATCATCACTTGATGGAGAGACTGAGACAAGTGAGGTTGTATGGCTGGACTGAGTTGTGACCGTGGATCTGATTTTGAGGGAATTTTGCAGTTTCCAGCAGCATGGAGTGAAAAAAATGTTCCCAGGAGGTCTGAGCTGAGTTTACTAGTGTGGTGCGAGTTGTGAGTGTGACAGAGTGTGATCGAGAATTTTATTTTAAATTTTTATTTTCTCCAGTACTACTTTATTACAGATAAGTAAGTAAAGTTGTAACTTCAGAAATGCAGGTTCTGTGCAGGGCAAGGGTGCAACATATCCACAGCACTGTCGTGGGTAGGGACATGTAGACAGAGCAGTGGCAGAAATACAAAATATATCTCTGCTGCAATAGAAGCAAAATGTTAAGTAATCAGAGTGCATCCCATTTCAGTTGCACAAAAGTGGGCATTTCACCAAAGGAGCAGTTTTAAAGTTAAAAAAAAAAAAAAATGAGCGAGTGAACAGAGAAGAAAGTCTAATGAGTTATCAATGTCCAGTAGCAACTCTTAAATGCATACCTCTCAACTGTCCAGATTTTCACAGAATGTCCAGATTTTTGCCTATGTTTGGTCTGTTCCTTATTAAATTTGTGTTTTTTTTTTGGATTTTTGTGGTAAATTAGTGACTGAATTCACGCAGTAATGATAGGCAGTTTCAGATAAGAAAATGCATGGCAGGCAACACAAAACCTTTATTCTAGCAACTTACTAAGTTTGGAAGAGCAATATTTAAAAGTTGCCCCCCCCCCCCCATTATTTTTGTCTTTGTCCAGTTTTATTGTGTCAAGAGGTTATGAAGGAGGGGACCCATATGGCAATTTGTATCAGAAAGAGTGACAGAATGTTCTCTTTACTAACTCCTTCCAGCTCAAGGCACAGGTATCATAGCGGAGCTATTACTTGAGGTGATCCCTACTATTGCTTTGACCTCATGGGTATGATAACACATTTAGTGTACACAGTGCTAGCTGATTACTACCTCCTTAATTTACTGTTTATATTCTTTATATTATACTGTGTGTCATTTTGTTTATACAGTCATGGTTTGTTTGTTAT
>NC_056749.1:357353392-357453392 GCF_019279795.1 Protopterus annectens
TCCACCCTTGTCACACCCAGTGCAAATCTTAACATCTTTAACTCTGTCACATCCAGCTCTAACTCCTGCCTTTTTGTCAATGCCACTGTCTCCAACCCATATAACATAGCTGGTCTGACTACCCTCTTGTAGACCTTCCCTTTCACTCTTACTGGTACTCGTCTGTCACAAATCACTCCTGACACTCTTCTCCACCCACTCCATCCTGCTTGTACTCTCTTCTTCACCTCTCTTCCACACTCACCATTACTCTGAACTATTGATCCCAAGTATTTAAACACATCCACTTTCACCACCTCTACTCCTTGCATCCTCACCATTCCTCTATCCTCCCTCTCATTCACACACACGTATATTCTGTCTTAGTCCTGCTGACCTTCATTCCTCTTCTCTCTAGAGCATATCTCCATCTCTCCAGGGTCTCCTCCACCTGTTCACTACTCTCACTACAGATCACAATGTCATCTGCAAACATCATAGTCCACGGGGACTCCTGTCTGATCTCGCCTGTCAACCTGCCTATCACCATTGCAAATAAGAAAGGGCTCAGAGCTGATCCTTGATGTAATCCCACCTCCACCTTAAACGCATCTGTCACTCTCACCGCAGACCTCACTTCTGTCACACTACCCTCGTACGTATCCTGTACCACTCTTACATACTTCTCTGACACTCCCGACTTCCTCATACAATACCACAACTCCTCTCTAGGCGCCCTGTCATATAATCAATACACTAATTAAAAACCATAGACAATACTTAAAATCAATTAAAAGAGGTGATGTTCAACAACAAAATTACCTTCTCAATCTACTTATTTTAAATGCAAGTTTAATACTCTTTATCGCAGCAATCTCAAAACCAAACCACGCATATTTCAAGGCTGTTTCAAACCCATGTTCAGCTAACAGATGAAATGCACAGTGCCACATACAATTATATGCCTTAAGGGACTTTTTGGTCATTTAACAATACAGTAGAGGCATTGATTTACTGTACCATCTGCACTTTATGAGACAGTGAATACTGTATAACTGACAGCAAATGATGCACTTATAGAAAAAGGCCTCATCCATGAGCCAGAAAGTAGCTCAACTGAGACAATAGAGGTTGTTTTCCATTGTAAATACTATTATGGTATTATCTGTCGCATCATATACCACCCATTTCTCTAAAAACACACCTTTTTTTATAAGGTAATGGCTTACATCAATACTCTGTAAAGTTACATTTTGCATGGCTTTTAGCCTGCTGTCTTTTCTCTGCACTCTTCCCACCTGTTACAGTAAGGATTTCCAAGATGGTAAACTTGGAATGAAATCTATGGAGGTGGATGCTAGGGCATCCTCTACTAACAGGCAGGGTATATCCTGAGATATTTCAGCACTGTGCTTTAATTCACCGCACGTGTATCTCTCAATGTCAGCTGGGTCACCGGCATGGCAGTGTGAGACTGACTTTACAAGTTGTTCCCCAGAAGGTAAAGTTACAGTTATAGCCCTGCCTTTACATTTACTTGCCGATTTCCATTTGCAGCGCCAATATTTTTTCTGGTTCACAGTGCATTCTAGGTGGAACACATATTCTACTATAATAAGTACTTCCTTACATTTTTGAGATACAGTTGTTTTGTATATTGCTCTTTGAGTTCCCGGTGAAGGGAAAATCGCATCGGCCATGTTAGATTGAGTTACGTACATCCTGTTAAAGAGATATAGACCTATTTATTGTATAACAGCATTTTCTGATATGGTATACTGGATTTTTGACATTGTGGACTTCTAGGATTCTGGTCTCGAAATACTGAAATTCGACATTTCAGTATTTCAAGATTTGAAAGTGGACCTGTGTGTGTATATATTTATGTGTAGGTAAATAAAAAACACACACACACTAACTGCCAAGGGATGTTAAAAATAATAACTAAAAACACAACAAAAGGAGCAAAAAATAATTAAGCTCTTTTGTTTTTTGTCTTTGCAAGTTTATCAGTGTGACTCCTTCAGAAGATTAATGCACAAGTCTGCTATAAATACTTAATTATAGGACCATCGACAACCATATTAACCACAATGCTAAAAACATACATAAACAGTCAAAAAGAATTCACCAGTAATTTTGATTTTGAAAAAAAAATCTTGCTTTTATGTCTTTTTTACAGACACCCCCCCTTTAAAAAGATAAAAAAGGCATGAGGCTAGATGAGGAACAAGTAAAGCAAATTGGCTTGATAAAACATATGGGAAATATATGTGCTCTATAACATTCCTGAGAATAAGCACATCATGGCAAATGTATCTTAGAATGTACATGCCAGAGTTAAAATCTAAGCCTCAACACACCTTTAATGTTAATATTTGTGACATGGTGGCTTATAAATAGTAATTATCAAAGTAGTTTTCCAAGATGCCTTTTAAGTCATCTCAGCATCACAGTTCATTCTTTGCATAGTCAGTTAAAAAAAAAGAAGAAACTATGATATACATATTAAAACATTTGAAAATCTGTAAGTATGAATGGTATAGAGGTACTCGTATAAGCCCTGTTACAGTCTCCATCCAGTCTTACCTACATAGAAACTTTTGCAACCAGAACACCTTGTTACATATACTGTCTGACTTTAAATGTACTTATATTACTTTTGTAAGCCAGAGATGTAACTACAATATATGCAAAAGGCACAAGATAAGTTCTTGGGATATCAAACCTTTAACTTCCTTTGTTAAGCACAAAAGAGCTACCAATAATTCTCAGCAGTTTTATATTCCCAGTTATGTTTTTCCATTTGTTCTTCACTGTTTACCTTATTTCAGGTGAATATTAAGTACATGTAATAAATACTGCATTATTATGACAGAGAAGTACAGGATCACATTGGCAATTCTAAAACAATAGGAATGCAATGTGAGGCTAGCACCATAAAAGTTAATACATGATCTAACTTTTGTGAGTTGAAATGTAATCTATTCCTGACGGACCAAATATGATCCACTACATGTATGTGAGCCACACATGGATGGTATACATTATGTCTACAAAAGCAGCAAGTCGGGAAACATGCATTTCATAACCTGTTCTTTAATGAATAATTTGTAGTTACGGAGTGTGCATGTTTCAAGCTGGCAGAAAGCAAGTACTAGAAATTTTGTAGGTCCAAAGGTATGTGGTTTAAGCTCAGCATGACACTAACATTAGTTGCTAGTTATACTAAGTTCTACTATTATATTTATTATTATTATTATTATTAATAAGTTATTCTGGAATAAGAGGCATGCAGAGGAAAGATGACATGATAATCACTGCACTGTATGATCCTTACATGGGTAACAATGTGAAATAGGTGGGTCTCTACCCAGTTTTGTAATGCAATGCACAAAATAAATGTTAACAAGTTATGTAAAAAAATGTGAAATAAATAAACAAACGAATAAATGCACAGATATTCCACAGCACTTTAGTTTAGAACAATTCTTGTTCAATGTCTATATTTCTGATTACCATAACTTATAAGTGTTACTTGTTTCTATATTAAGAGATCATATTAAAACAAGTAAACAAGTAGTATATTTAATGATTAGGTCATCAACATTTTTAATACGTCCAGTTATTGCATGGTATTTTTAAACACATGGCAACTCAACAAGGATCTGATAATTACAAAAAGTAAAAGACTGTAGTTTGGGAGTGGAATCACTAGACATGACAGGTACTCTAAAGGATTTAGATATTCTTATGGAAAGCAAACAAACATGTATATACATTATACCTTGATCCTTGAAGCCATCTCAGTGTGCCACAATTAACTTCAGCTTTATTAAATTTTTATGACAAAACATGAAGTTCACTAAAAGAAAAAAAAATGGGCAGAATAAAAATGGGTAAAACTGAATGAAGCATATGTCAAATAACAGACATGTATAAAATAAATATAGGGCCGGATTCATCAAGTGTACCAGTCTCTATTCAAGAACATCCCTACCACATCTTTTGTGCTGTCTATTCACTCAGAAAGATTAGACTAAGTGTAGATGTAGTCTGCGCATTTTGGTAACCTAAACATTTATGAATCTCCCTCGATATTTGAATTTAAGGTTGCAAGAAAATCAGTAGGAAAACTAAAATTAGAAAAAAGGTGGGAATTATGCTTGTGGTGATCGTTCATTCAGAATGGTGTACGGTTAGTATAAGCATTCATGAATCTGCCCTCAGTAAAATAAGCTAGCAGATATATAAAATAAATAAAAACAAGTCATTCAACACTGTCAAAGATTATTCACATAAATACATTTTAAGTGACCTGCAGAAGCTAGATAAAGAAGGACATTCCTGAAGCCACCAAGGTAGTAAGTTCTACCTGCAAGGGAGCTGAAAGGCAAATGACTGAATGTCAGATATCTCAAAGTATACTGTGGAACCAATAGCAGCGCTAAGAAGCTCATAAATCCTGGTCTAACCAGTGGGACAAAACCGGCTCTATCATGTGAGAGAGACCTGAGTGGTGAATGGACACACAGAAAAACATTCAATCCTTAAACTTTATTCTGTACCAGATAGAAAGCCAATCTAGTCTTGGCAAAACAGGTGAGATGTATTCACAGCAGGAAGTACAAGTCATCAGCCCAAGAGCAGAATTCTGCACCTGCAAATGATCGATCCTTTTATTATGGAGTCTCAGGCACAGGGCATGGCAGTAGTCCAGTTCAGAAGAGATCAAGGTATGAACAATAGCTGAGAGGTCATCTTGCAGTAAGAGGAACTTTACCCTGGAAATATGTTGCAGATGAAAAGAAAAAAAAAAGGAATTCATATCAGGAGTATTATACCCAAGTTACATACTTTATCAACAAATTAAGTCCTATTACGACCAAATATGATTTAGTTAGGGTGTGAAAAAGAAGAGAAAAGAGAATTCTGAAGGTGTTCAGTTTCAGCTGGTTTAGAATTAAGTCGAGGATATATAGAATCAAGGTCACCAGCAATGGACTGTACTTCATCTTGTGTGAAGGAGAGCTGAAGCAGAGTATCATCACTACAGCTGTGGTATGCTAACCCTCTTATAAATGAGATCTGTAATAGGAAACATATAAAGTGCAAACGATAACAGACCTATGATAGAGCCCTGTAGTAGTCCACACTCAAGAGGTTATGAGTAAGAAGTGCAAATTCAAGAGCAGATGTTCTGATTGTAGGCTGAGAGGATGAAGATCAACCAGTGTAGCACCATGCAGGAGACAGCACAGTATGTAGACAGAATATTCAATCAATAGCACATGGTGTAGTCTGTGTTCATATGCATGCAAATCTACAGTGGATATAAAAAGTTTACACACCCCTGGCAAACTGCCAAGTTTTTGTGATATAAAAAAATGAGACCACAATAAATCATTTCAAATATTTCCTCACCTTTAATGTGACCTATAACCTGTACAATTCAATTCAAAAACAAATCTGTTAGGGAAAAAAATATAAAAAATAAAACAATACAATAAGCTCATTGCATAAGTCTACACACCCTTAAACTAATACTTTGTTGAAGCACCTTCTGATTTAATTACAGCATTCAGTCTAATTGGGTACACACCTGCCATCAATTAAAGAGAACTGAATAACCCCAAATAAAGTTCAGCTGCCCTAGTAGGATTTTTCTGACATTTACTCAGTTGCCTGCTACAGCAAAAGCCATGGTTCACAGAGAGCTTCCAAAGCATCAAAGGAATCTCATTGTTGAAAGGTATCAGGAGAAGGGTACAAAACAGTTTCCACAGCATTGGATATACCATGGAACACAGTGAAGACCGTCATTAAAAAGTGGAGAAAATATGGGCCAACAGTGATGTTGCAAAGACCTGGACATCCCACCAAAATTGATGAAAACTGGTCAAAGAGGCTGCCAAGAGACCTACAGCAACACTGAAGAAGCTGCAGGAATTTCTGGCAAGTACTGGTTGTGTACTACATGTGACAACAATCTCTCATATTCTCCATATGTCTGGGCTATGGGGTAGGGTTGCAAGATGGAAGCCTTTCTTACACAGAAAAACATCCAGACCTGGCTAAAATTTGCAAAACAATGCATCACGTCTCCCAAAAGCATGTGTGAAAATGTGTTCTGGTCTGATGAGACCAAAGTTGAAGTTTTTGGCCACAATTCCAAAAGGTACGTTTGGCACAAAAACAACACTTTGCATCACCAAAAGAACATCATTCCCACAGAGAAGCATGGTGGTGGCAGTATCATGTTTTGGAGTTGCTTTTCTTCAGCTGGAACTGGGGCTTTAGTCAAGGTGGAGGGAATTATGAACAGTTCCAAATACCAGTCACTTTTGAGTGTAAACACCAAAAGTACAAACTGGATAAAACACAAGAAAGCCACGGAAACCTTACTCCAGCTTAAACAGGCAGCAGCAAATAAATGAAAACTGCTCAAATGCCAAATGAAATTCTTAACGCAAAATTTATTAGTCAACGTTTTCGCCTTGTTAAAAACTCAGCTTCATCAGAGAACCATGCAGTAATGAAAATACTTTTCTTAATATATCAGCTTAAAGGAAGTGATGTCAGTAAAAACGAAGTGATGTCAGTAAAAATATCAGCTGTTTCATCTTGAACACTTAAAGTTACGTTGCCACAAGTATTCAAGAAAATAGTGTATCAATTAAAATATAATACACATTCATGTAATTTTAATGTTAAATACAATGAAATAAACTAAAATAATATTATAAAATAAAATAAAATAGACTAACAACAAATGTAGTATAATATAATATAATACGCTTCCCATATTAAAAATACGGTTTCCACCTAAAAGGTCCGCTTTACTTGTTGAAAATACTGAAGAAATATTAGTTTCTAAACCACTAATCCTTATGTAAAAAAGGAAGGGAAATACAATATAATATAAAGACTAAGTCAACTAGAAATGTTTAGCGTAATCATTACGTTGACTAGCTGTAACTGATATTGTATTAGAATGTACTGAGGTATACTAAAATAGATGCAACATTAAGAAGTTATAGAAAGTTATAAATAATACAAAAGCATTCATTCGAAATGCTTAACGTAAATAACTCCTTAATTTCAAGACTGGTAAAATGTTGCAACTTTCATTTAATCCAGGATAATAGAATGCGTCTGTCCTGAATTGCCATTCCAATTCCAGGATTTCCAAGAGTAACTTGGTAGGACCTCCTCTAACAGGCTGTTTCATTTGGTCAATTGCCATGTATGTGGCTTTCTTGTGTTTTAACCAGTCACTTTTGAACCAAAACCTTCAGGCATCTGCTAGAAAGCTGAAGATGAAAAAGAATTTAAACTTTCAACACCACAATGACCCCAAGCAAACATCCAAATCAACAAAAGAATGGCTTCACCAGAAGAAAATTAAAGTTTTGGAATGGCCCAGCCAGAGCCCAGACCTAAATCCAATAGAAAATCTGTGTGGGATAACCTGAAGAGGGCTGCACACAAGAGATATCCTCACAATCTGACAGATTCAGAGCTCTTTTGCAAGGAAGAGTGGGCAAATATTGCCAAGTGAAGATGTGCCATGCTGAAAGACTCCTACCCAAGAAGACTGAAAGCTGTAATTAAATCAAAAGGTGCTTCAACAAAGTATTAGTTTAAGGGTGTGCACACTTATGCAACCTGCTTATTGAGCATTTTTTTATTTTTTTATATTTTTCCTGTAACAGATTTATTTTTCAATTGAATTGTACAGGTTATAGGTCACATTAAAGGTGGGAAAAGTTTTGAAATGATTTATTGTGGTCTCATTTTTTATATCACAAAAGCCTGGCATCTTAACAGGGGTGTGTAAACTTTTTATATCCACTGTACGGGCAAGTGTATGTGTGTATTTATATAGTTCTAAAACAAATCATCAAGTTGAACTATGTCTGCATACAGATACATGACTCGTCCATCTCCTCACAAAATGCTCTCTCTTCAGTACACATGCTCCTATGGGTGAAAATAGTACTCATTTGCTGTCAATGATTAGAGCCTCAACATTTTCACACTTTCATTTGAATACAAACAAAAAAAAATCAAGCTGTAATCCATTGAATTGAATCAAATGTAAAGGGTTAGCCAGTGTCCTTGGAAGGGGACAGTCCCCTGTATCCATAAAAACTCCATGATCACACAACATTGTGGATACAATGAATGTTCCTTATCTCCACAACACCATACTCTCATTGCCTGGTACTCTGAAAATGTGCCTCATATCAAATTTACTCCAACATATTTTTGACATATAGTCATATGGGGTGAAGCTATATATATATATATAGATAGATATATATATGTGTGTGTGTGTGTGTGTGTGTTTGCTTTCTTTTCTGCAACTAGCAGTCATATTGATTTAACCCTCTCATTTACAAAGTCTAAGTGAATGACACTCTAGTGAGAGGTCTGGAGTATACCCACACCCAGCCAGGATCCCTCCTGACAGTTATCTTTAGAGCGAGATGGACACTGTTGACAGTCTGTGTTAAACATAATGGGAGAATCTGTTAAATCTAGCTCCTATTTTCATTCTCTAAACCTCTGCTTTCTTTCCCCGCAGTGAGGGGACGACTCATGTGCCAAGAGCTGATTTCCATTGCCAGCGGATTCCACTGCATCTGTTATCTTTTTGATTGGCACAAGAATCATACCCTTCATCGTGTTATGGCAAACCCACAAGATGGCTCTGTGCTTTTTTAAGTAGGCTATTCTACATCAGACAGGCGAACACCAGATACTCGCCTGTTAATACCTACCTTATGACTGACTTCAAGGATACCGCTCAGAATCCCTATTTTAAGAAAGATTCTTACGATTTCTTTTTAACTGAACCATTATTGCAATATGATTGCCATTTGACTGCCCATACATTCCCACCAATATGAGAAGGGTGACCATACCATAAGCATATTAACCATGCAAAATATAAAGATGACAAAGGCACACAAACCCTTCCTGCAGAATAATCTGATGCCAGGAAGAATACATCTTGGAGTTCCCAAGCTGTCAACTGATCATGTTCCAATGACTTTGAATGTCTAACACAGCAGCTACAAGTACTGGGAATCCCAAAGACATAGTAATAGTGTCCATGAAATGTTTAGCTTGTACCTCATGTGGAATGTGCTCATCCCTGACCTCCAAAAGCACTTCCCCATATAGGTAAGGAGGTTAAGGATGGGGTGCCTGAATGGGCTTTTTCCAAACATCAAATAATAGAAGAAGCAAGGACCTATAGCCAAAAGATGATCAGCACTTGCACAATAGTAACTTAAAAATAGTTTTATAAAATAGTGCACAGTATGCACCAAAGATACAATTTATTTTATATAAAATATCAGTATACAGAGTGCTCCAAAGGTATTTTGTGTGTGTGTGTGTGTGTGTGTGTGTGTGTGTGTGTGTGTGTAGGCATGTAAACATCAAGCTCTGCTGAACTGTATGGGTCATTTTTTTTTCAAAATCTGAAGTGACATTTTCCACTGCTTTTGTGAAATATTGTTACAATGACAGATATTTTGCCAAATACAGTCTGCATATATGTACACTTACAATATCTGCCTGGTTCACAAGTGCCAATTTGTTCCTTCATGGAAACGATTTTTTGAAGAACAGTGTCACTTGAGAAGGACCATTATATAACTCTAACAAGGCATTTAGTTCTTACTTTGTTTACACTGTCACCAATTTGATTTTGATTTTGGCTATTGCTGAAGGATGGCATTAGAGTGTCATAAAGGTACTATTGTGAAGAATTGATGTGCTTAAATTTTTTTGCCATTTTGGATTTTAATTTGTTGAAGGATTGTAGATTGAGCTTAAGTGTTAGAAGTGGATTAAGCACTTCTAAAACTCTCTCTATTTTTTTTTTTTTTACTATGGAAATCGAGATTTACCAGACTGCTATTACAAGTGCAACATATTAGCGAGTGCCCGGGGCATGGGTTTAGCTTCATAGTGATTGATCAGATTGTGCATGATAACGGGGGGGGGGGGGTTCCTATCTGTTGGAACTCAGAGAATTGCTTTGGCAATTGAGGTTGGAAGCATACCATTTTCCAGGCTTGAACAACATGTTGTCAATTTCCTGTGTTTTGAAATTGAAAAGTTTGATAATGTATTGTTGCTATTTCATACGTTAATGTGCAAAATTATGATACCTGTTTTTTCAGTAGCCTTTGTTTTTAAAAAACTTTTTTGTACATGCATTGCTCCATCATGGGTCTAATTTATTAACCATGAAGTGAGTTATTTATTTTATTTTAATACATATTTCTGGTTTCTTTTGTCCAAGTCAAGCCTGTTGGCTATTGACGTATTGTTTTTTAATCTTATATCATTAAGGGAGTGTTTTATATTTACATATAGTTTTTAAATAGTCTTATGCCTTTTTGTATGTTCTTTTTAATATATTGAAATTTTGTATTCCGACCACAGGTGGCAGTGTGGCAAAAGTAGGGAGTTATATTGTAGTATTTAAACCGGGTGTGTTGAATGAGTTTATTTCCTATTCTGAGGAAGTTGGTGAGGAGTCACCGACGAAAAGCTAAACAGAGTCATTGTGGCTTAAATAAACATTGAGTACAAGTTTACTTACTTGGTTTGAACATTTTTTACGGATTTTCGAATTTGGTGTGCAGATCCCTGGCTCCTTCTTGTGTAGCAGTTGGTTTTGTCTTTTTTATCGTTGAGCTGGTATTACAAGTGCAAGTGATTGCACTTGTGACTATAACTATTCGAGTGTGTAACATTGCAAATATTCTCTCTCATTTATTTTTGGTTATGACCATTTTATTAACATGCTTTAGTTGCCACAAATTTTGGTGTTGGCTATTCCCTTTTTTTTTTTGTGCTAAGTATTTTCTTTATTGTTTAAATAGGTTGTTTCCAAGTATTTTTACTACAGATTTGTTTTCTTTTTTCTGATATAACTCGTGGTTCAAACTTGCTTATTCACTCTTTGATTAAAAACACTACAATAGATTTTAACGAAGCTAAATTTCCTCGTAGCCAACAGCAAGATTGTTCAATACTCTTGATGACATTTAGACTAGGGGGTGTTGTTTAGGTACAGAATGTTTTAGTGGAAGACGTTTTAATATATTTACATTATATCTGAAGTAAAATATGTAACATCAGGCTGCACTTTTTCTGCATACAGCTAATAAGGTGCTTAGCAGAAAATTACTTCTTACAGTTGGACCAATTTTAGGCTACTAGCAGAACTTTACAATACATGCCTTTTGTTTAGACAAATTTTTTGCTTCCCTTATATTTTACAGAAAGCTTTACAAGGACATATTTCTTGGCCATGGAAGGACATTGATTATATCTGTATAGGATAAACCTTAATAAAATGTATAATGAATTAAAATACCATTATCTGCATCCAGGCATTTACTGCTAATCCATGTAGTGGCTATTTTGGATGTGGAACTTTGTCATACTTCAAGGTGAAAAATATGGTTAAGAATGATAGTTTTCTAGTATGTAAACTACAGCTTGTGATGGTCATATAATTCATTATATCAAGTACGACTTGGTTCTTTTTCTTCTTCTTATTGATTCTGTACCTCATTAGAGCAGTTAGGAATATAATTCTACTGTCCTGCATACCTTACAACTGCACCAGATCTTTCATCATATTTTTGACCTGTTCCTTAAAACAGTTTTGATTTCCTAGTAAATCACAGTAGATTGCAGTTATTCACTAATCATAGACATTAGAGTTTCAGAATTCTTATTCTTCAGAAAATGCATGATGGTGATGATAAAAAACCTGTTTCTGTCTATCAACTTTTTAAATCTGTTAGAGTAACATTCAAATTTGGTCTTAATTTTTAGACCCTTGTCTTTGTCAGGAATTCTTGATCTGTGGATTTTAAAGGTACAAATATAAACACTGCTATTAATTTTCCAGCAGCAGCAACAGCCACAAACCTACAACTGAATAAAAGAACAAAATAAAATAAATAACATAACTAACTAAATAAAGTACTGCCCACTTTGGGGTAATGCTGCCTAACCCCTGCTTCATACGCACAGAAACATAGCACCACAGTCGGTCATAAAGATTTCAAGTCAAATGATACAATTCCAGACATAAATCATTGTTGTCAAGGATGCACATTCTCTAGAGTCTTCTTCTACTACTTCTTCTTCCAGCTTTTCCCGGTTAGGGGTCACCACAGCGGATCACCTGTCCGCTCATGATTGACAGTGGAGTTTTAAAGTGTCGAGTTGCCAGCCCGGCGCCCAACCTTCCACAGAAGGCACACACACACACGCACGCACTCACACCTAGGGCCAATTTAGAGTGTCCAATCCACCTGCAGCATGTCTTTGGGATGTGGGAGGAAACTGGAGCACCCGGAGGAAACCCACACGACCACAGGGAGGACATGCAGACCCCGCACAGAAGGCACCCCAGCCGAGGATCGAACCAGAGAACCTCTTGCTGTGAGGTGACAATGCTAACCACTGCACCACCCCATGCACATTCTCTAGAGTACCTGAAATTATATATGCAGTGATGGCATTTGTTTTAGGTACTTAAAATGCCCTGTGAAATTACATTATGCTGTGGGCTTGTACCTTGTTAACAAATATAGAAAGGATCAGGCTGCATTTGTAATCCTAACAGCCACTGCAAGTCCAAATGAAATGTAATGGAACCACCAAGGAAAGGCACAGTCTTCAAGCAAAGAAGTTTGTAATCCTGCCTGCATTACTTCTTGTTTGGGCTGCCTTATCGCCTTCAGATCAATGGCACATAAAGGGCAGTTCTCACACCACACTTTTCTTCTAATGCAATTTATTTACACCTCTAGATTTGTGATAGCCAGTATTGCAATTAAATATGTTAAAAGTTAGGCAATTACTTTAAGTGCAAAATAAATGTAAAAAGCTGTTTTACTTGTTCAGATTAAATCATTTTTCCTCTTTCTTACTTTTTCTTTTTAGTCTCAACTCCTTGAAATTGCTGTCCATCTTGTGGGCAGCCAATGACTTAACTTATAAATTAACCATTACCTTTTTAATTCAATTTCACATCTATACTGCAAGGATAAATAGTACATAAACAAATCTCTGAACTGACCCTGATTTTGTTCTGTTCCTCATACAATGTTATAATTTTCTGGTATTTCACTGAGGATAGCAGACAGTCACTAATGCCAGACCGAGTTTCATACTTCGTATTTTTCAAGAAATGCATGTTAATGCAAACCCTGCTGTTCTCTTAACTTTGCAAGGTATAGTAAATAATATTTAAAACCTGACACTGTTTAGTGTCCCTTGTCTCTGCATTTTTGACTTTGACCAGAATTCATGACAAAAGGAGTTTAAAAGTATGTATCTAAACATTGTTTTTCAAAGCTGCAAGTAGGGTGGGGCAAAGGAAATAGCTGCACTAGATGCAAGTTGTTAGGGGGCACAATGGACAGAAGCAATGGTGCAGAAGGGCAGTACCAGCTTCTTGAATGAATGACAATGCTGCATTAGCACCAATGGCTGAACCGGTGCAGTACCCATGTGATGACTTAACTATAACAAGCTGATACATTAGCTGCAGTGTTGTATTGTAGCTGAATATGCTGAACCTGAGTGCTTGCAATTAGTTTTTGAGCAGACACAACCAAAGAACTTGCAGCAGCATATATGTTATCTAAACACCTGGCCCCTTGATATACACAAAAATATGTACTTTTGTTAGTGTCTTCCAAAAGAAAACGTAGAGCATTTTCCTGTTAACAGCATTTGCTGTTTCTATTGTAATACATTACCTACCCATACATGACTAGTTTTAATTATATACTCATGTCTTTAATTTAATATCAAGTATCTGATCTGTCATTTTCTGAGAAAAAAATAAGGCTTTCTCACCAGAAGTCTCAGTATTAGTTGTGACAGCTGTAAGATTAACAAAAAAAAAAAAAAAAAAAAAAAAAAATCTTACACAAACCGATTTTCAGTGGAGGCCCGGAGAGAAAAGCTCCAGTTACAAATCTAACATTGTATAGCAAGAAAATAATTACAATAGTAAAGCAGTGTACACAATTGTTATACATTTTTTGTGATTAGGTATGCACAGAATAAAAGTTTGATACAGTCTGGTTAGGTGTTAGTAGCAGGCAGACAGTATTTATTTAGAGATTATGTATTTATTTATTTATGTATGTATGTATGTATGTATTTTTTGAGGGAAAATGCAATAGATACATTCTGAGACGGTTCATTTAAGCACTTAAATGCATAGAAGTTTAGGATTTAGCCTGATAATATTTATAGAGAAATGACAGCAAATATAGTAGCTTAACTGATATAAAAAGGTGAAGGATGTTCAGAGAGCTTTCAGAGTATACTCAGAAGTTAAGAGTGTTACTAATCAGCTAAGTTTTACACATTGTTTGTGGTGGTCTATAATTATGGATACAAGGACAGGTTTGATTATTAAGAAATTGCTTTTTAGGCAAGTTTAAAAGTTTTTATAGAATCAAGTTGAGAAATCTAGGAAGACAAGGGCATTCCATAATTTTGCTATGGAGTGGGAGTACTAGCTTTATCCAGCTATCTTATTGGGAGCTGTTTTATAGTAGACTGAAGGTTCTGTGAGGGGATGTAGGATACAATGAAATGAGGGGCAGTATTCTGAGTCATATATTAGTGTATGAGCAAGAGTTAGTTGAGTGTAGTGAAGGTATTAGTTAGGTTAAAACATAGAGAAGATAATCTGTAAAACAAGTTAACCATGCAATATATTTAAGACCCTTTGAGGATTAAAATTCATACAAAGTATCTTTAGAGAAAATGTCAACTTTTAGGAACATTTCTGCTTTATTTTTGTAAATATTCAGCTGAAATAGTATCATCATGAATATATATTTGTATGCACTTGTTGTTTTTTTAACATAATTGAAAGAGTATGTGAAATGATACACTATATTGATGATTTATATTGATATGGATAATTCTGCTTAGCTATACTTTATTGCTGGCTGTTACATTAGTAGATCTTAGTGTGAAAATTGAATGTCACAGTGAGTTTACCAAATGCATTGTACAGTACAAATTGCCAGTGTGCGTTTGAAGTACTATAGCCTTTTTTCTCCACTGTGGTGCAACTGAGTTAATATAAGTGGTGTGAGGGTGAATCAAACCATTCACATTTAACATAGAAAAGGGAGCACAGCCTATACTAGTAACTTTTGCCATAAATTATGTTTTACTGTTTTGCACAAGTTTATTTGTGAGGTACATTAAACTAGCAAATGAAACTATTTCACCTGATGACCTGATTTTAATATATATATTTTTAGAAATCTTTCTGCTGTGGTGATGGTGTTGCTGCGGTAGCGTTGTCGCCTCAAAGTAAGACGTTGTCCTGTTTGATTCTCAACTAGAGCATCTTCTGTGTGGAGACTGCGTGAATGGGCATACCTTTGTTGAAGGTTGTGCATCAGGGCCGGCAACTCGGCATGCAAAAATCGTTTGCCAATCATTAGCGGACCAGAGTTCCGCTGTGGCGACCCCTAACCAGGAAAAGCCGAAAGACACGACAACAACATATTTTTAAAAATCTTTGAATGGGTTCTAATCAAATATAACTTTTTTTTGCTCATATACAGACATGAAATTAAATAAGCTGGAGCTTGTCCAGTGCAGGTTATCATGAAATATCCCCAGTATTATCCTTCACAGTTTCAGTGAGAGAATACAAATGCTAATCCTATTTAGCCTTTCTTACACATTGTAAGGGGAAATCTGTGTATTGGTTATACAAGTGCTGTATTTCAGACAAATCATGAACAGCAGTTTCAAATATCTCCTGAATTAATTGATATACTATGGTGAATTCATATCAGTGGCTAATAGGAAAATGAAGAGGTGATACGATTTGGATTCATTTTGTAGCTGCACTTTAGAATCATATGTAAGAGTCATTAGAACTTTTAATCGCTTGGCAGTTGGGTAAGAGAAAGAAATCCAGTCATATTATGCCAGATTCTGTAGTCCTTGATGAGAATATGGCATAAATACAGTTTATTAGAGCCAGATCATGGTCAAATGGTGCCCTAGGCAGGGTAATGGACTGGGGCCTCCCAGCCATAACAATATTCCATTTCTTCGCTATCTGTTCCCAGATACCATAAAATACTGCTGAAGCCTGTTAGCCTGTATAATGTTTTTCTTTGCTTTTAGAATAATCACAGAGATTTGTATTTAATCTAAAATATTTGCTTAAAATTTATGTCAAAAACAATAACAGCAATTTGTTAAACAAAACAAAAAGGTATTGCATAGAAGGAATCAAGACAATGTGTAACTAATTCGTTGACAGACATTGATGGCCCGCTGAACAGAAGTGTCATTTTTAGGGGAATCCCATGAGCATGGTCCTGTCATGTGACTTAATCATTCTCACACTGTAGAACTTAAGATGGTGAGTGAAAGGAAAACTGCTCTTACAACTGGAAAAAACTCACGATGATTTATTAAACAAGACAACACAACTGGTTAAGCGCTTTCGACTGGTGATCAGTCTTCATCAGAACAAACAACACTTATCATCCCAAAGTTTTTATACACGTTCTAAATCACCTTGATTGATATTCAACTTAATTAATAAAAAACCGCCAAAAAGTTTAAAGCCACATTTCACTTTTTCTGTAATACACTGTAAGAAAACCTGCCTTAAATCAAAATGTCACATTCAAATATACATGCAATGTAATAATATATACAGTGTATGTGTGAATAAACCCTAATAATGTAACTATAATTTAGACCATGTAACCTATCTAATAAAAGATAAATAAATACACTTCACTTGATATGATGAAGTTAAAAATCCCAGTATCAAACCTGAAAATTAAAAATTACTCTAAAGCTAAAAAAGGTTTGATACTTATAAAATCGTTGAGTCTCGTAGAATCCGTTAGGATTTGCCATTTACTTTCGCAAGCGGCTAATTTCATTTTCCAGTCACCCCCAAATGGACAAACATCTATCTGTTCAACAATAGAAAACAAAAAACCATGCTCCTCGCCTTTATCCAAGATGTGTCTGTACAATGCATTTTTGGTATCATGTTTACCTATTTTGTACACATGTTCGTAAATGCGTCTGTTGAGCTGTCTCTCTGTCTTGCCTATGTAATGGGCGTTGCATAGTTTACAAACTGCCAGATAGACCACATGTTTTGTTCTACAGTTACCGCATTTACTTTTTATAGTAGTATGACACAAATCATTAAGTTGAATAGTCTTGTTAGAATTAATATATTTACACTGTTTGCAGTTCCCGCATTTAACTGTACCCTTATGTGTGCCATGCTTTGATCTTTGTGCCTTATTGTCAGCTTTTTCTAATAACCTCTTTAAATTTGGGGCAGTTTTATATACACATCTTGGTTTAGTACCCAATAACTCTTCCTTATCCAACACCCTAAGTGTTGACCAATGCCTTTCCAATATTTCCTTTATAATATATGTAGTCGGGGTAAACAAAGGTACTGTCTTTTATAATATGGAGAAGGGCCGCAAAAGCCCAATAAGTACCCAACATTATGGCAAACACAATTCTGTTAATATAGGTGGCAGAAAGAAGACAAAAGAACATGTTTCTAATGGCGACTCCTTGTTTGAACATTTTTTGAGTGATGACAATGACTATTTCGACATGGACATTAGGCATGGTAATGGCTTGAAACAAGATATAGACAATACATTCCCATTAAAGGAATATATTATAGAGTATGGTAAAAAATTATTGGCATATAAAAATGCCAAAATAGATTGCAGTTATTTATCCAAGTGTGTTATGCTTAAAATTGTGCCGAAAGGCTTAAGATTTTTTAAATTACCTTTGGGGATAAAATTAACATCTGTGGTTGAAAAAGAGTTTAACCAACTATTTGAAGGATTTGGACATGAGTACATGAAATTATTGATAAAACACCTAGAGGAAAAACAAAATATGTTAGCTGATGATTTAGAACAAATGAATGGTAATATTTTACAACATAAGGATTTTGACGGTTTAAACGATTTGTACACGAAACAGTTTTCCCTTGCTGATAACAATGCTCACAACATAGTAGACAGGAAAAATAAGAAAATTCAACGTGATATTGAGGCCTACAAAAATGATAGAGCATATATATGGCCCAACCATAAGGACCCAGATTCATACAATAAACAACCTACAAGAAGAAGGGAATTTAGGAAATCACATAAAGAAGAAAATTTTCAGGGGGGGAGATTTTACCCAGCTTGGAGGGTTCCCAACCATTGGCACAAGAATTAGATTTGGATGACAAGAATACACATACATATACATATGTCACACAGGATAACATCTCTTTGATGAGACATTTGGATAATTCTAGTGACCTGTTGACACAGGTGAACAATTGTAGTGAAGCTGAAGACAATGACAAAAAACCCAGTATTGTCGTACACGATGGATTCAAGGTGTACAATTACACCACTTTAGAGGTAGATAATATTAGTGCCCAAATGTTAAGCAAAGGTATGAAGTATATTCCCATGTGTGGATGGAACTTAATTGATTGTATTAAGGAAGTGAAAAAATACGCCAGGAGGCTTAATCTGGCTTTAACATTTGATAACAAGCTGGAATCCAACTTTGAAGCCAGGGAAACAGCCGGATCAGTTTGTAAGAAAAAGAGTACGTACATACCAGCTTCTAATCCACATGTGTACAACTACGAGCAATTGGTTTGCAGTGACATATACTGGACATATCACAACATGAAAAATCAGGTCCACAGATATTCAGACAATTTAACAAGTAAAGAAAGGAATTGTTTATCGGAATTCATGAACAATAGGAACATCAGGATCATGAAACCCGATAAAGGTGGCGGGGCCGTCATTTTCTCTTCAGAAGACTATAATCAGGAAATACTTAATATTCTTCACCATTCAGGCAACTATGAACATATTTCACTGAATCAGGTCAATATAGGTCACCAACGTATAGATCTTATCATAGAGGAATTCCTTATAGACAACAGGATATCAAATGACACTTATACTTTTGTGAAAGAGGATCATCCAGTTCTTGCCAAAATGGTTGGTATTCCGAAGTTACATAAATCCATTGACCAACCTCCCTTCCGACCTATTGTGTCTGGTTCCAGATCAAAAACATACAGACTAGGGAAACTTAGCGATAACTGGGTAAAGAAGGTTTACGACAACATCCCCCACATTATCAAAGACTCGTGGAGGTTCTTGGGTACCATCACCCAAGATTTGTGGGAAACCAACTTGATCTATCTTACAGTGGATGTAGTAGACCTCTTTTCCAGCATCCCCAAGATTGAAGGACTAGAATTTTTTGAAAAAAGTTTGACTAGATACACCGATTTTTCCTGGGAGAAAATCAGCATCATCTGTGACATGATGTCACTGGTGTTAGATCATAACTACATCTCCTTTCAAGGCGAATTCTTCAGGCAGACAAAGGGAGTGGCGATGGGAGCATCATGTGCTCCCATCTTCGCGAATTTGGTCATGGCCGAATGGGAATCGGTGTATGTGTTCAATAGCCCTTTCTACAAAGACATAATAACATACATTAGATATCTGGATGACATTTTTATTCTATGGAAGGCCTCTGAGGATAGGTTACTAGAATTTATGGAGTACCTAAACAAGACAGTGGAATTCTTGAAATTCACTTATGAATACAGTTACCATGAAATATCATTTTTGGACGTAGTATTGAGTCATGACAATCATGGGTTCATCTCTAGGGTGCACAGGAAGCCCACTTTTTCCAATGATTACGTCCACTACAGTAGTAACCATCCCCCCCACGTATTTCAGAATGTCATAAAAGGCCAATGTAATGCAGCGTAGCAAGAATGTCTTCTAACAAGTCAATCTTGGAAAAGGAGCTTAACACCATCAAAGAAATGTTTTTGAGTAGAGCTTACCCTGAAAAGATGGTCTTGGAGGTCACCAGTTATGTGTACAAAGAATGGGGTAATAAATATCCACCCCTATTAGGTGTGTATCAGATGGATAAGAAAGTAGGAACTTTTAGTGAAACATCAGGAAGAGTTTGTGTCCTTATGTATACCCCGACTACATATATTATAAAGGAAATATTGGAAAGGCATTGGTCAACACTTAGGGTGTTGGATAAGGAAGAGTTATTGGGTACTAAACCAAGATGTGTATATAAAACTGCCCCAAATTTAAAGAGGTTATTAGAAAAAGCTGACAATAAGGCACAAAGATCAAAGCATGACACACATAAGGGTACAGTTAAATGTGGGAACTGCAAGCAGTGCAAATATATTAATTCTAACAAGACTATTCAACTTAATGATTTGTGTCATACTACTATAAAAAGTAAATGCGGTAACTGTAGAACAAAACATGTGGTCTATCTGGCAGTTTGTAAACTATGCAACGCCCATTACATAGGCAAGACAGAGAGACAGCTCAACAGACGCATTTACGAACATGTGTACAAAATAGGTAAACATGATACCAAAAATGCATTGTACAGACACATCTTGGATAAAGGCGAGGAGCATGGTTTTTTGTTTTCTATTGTTGAACAGATAGATGTTTGTCCATTTGGGGGTGACTGGAAAATGAAATTAGCCGCTTGCGAAAGTAAATGGCAAATCCTAACGGATTCTACGAGACCACCCGGTCTCAACGATTTTATAAGTATCAAACCTTTTTTAGCTTTAGAGTAATTTTTAATTTTCAGGTTTGATACTGGGATTTTTAACTTCATCATATCAAGTGAAGTGTATTTATTTATCTTTTATTAGATAGGTTACATGGTCTAAATTATAGTTACATTATTAGGGTTTATTCACACATACACTGTATTTATTATTACATTGCATGTATATTTGAATGTGACATTTTGATTTAAGCCAGGTTTTCTTACAGTGTATTACAGAAAAAGTGAAATGTGGCTTTAAACTTTTTGGCGTTTTTTTATTAATTAAGTTGAATATCAATCAAGGTGATTTAGAACGTGTATAAAAACTTTGGGATGATAAGTGTTGTTTGTTCTGATGAAGACTGATCACCAGTCGAAAGCGCTTAACCAGTTGTGTTGTCTTGTTTAATAAATCATCGTGAGTTTTTTCCAGTTGTAAGAGCAGTTTTCCTTTCACTCACCATCTTCAGTTCTTGAGTTGTTGGCTTTTTCCAATTCTCACACTGTAGATAAATGAAGCCGGAGAGCTTCAAGCCCTGCACTACAGGAAACAGCTCAGTGCCAGACAAACTGTTGTTGTCCAACATAGTGAGTTTTATACCCTTAGTCTAGCAGTAAACAAGCTAAATTAAAAGTTTATTCATAATTAATATCTTGATATTAAACTTGTAGACATCACACTCCCCTGTTTATTCACACAAACACTTTAAACAGTCAACAAAACAAGGAAATCAATGATTGTACCAAAAGAGCATGGCTCATATGAAGATACTCCTATTTAATACAATCCATTTTTTCCTTTCTACTATAACTACTCTGGAATGCAGGAACCAAGTATTAACACAAAGACACATGTGATCATCAGTTACAGACCTTTGCATGACTGTGTAAACCTCAGCTGTTTGCTTGCAATCAAATGAATGGACAAAACCTAAATCATGACCCAGAAATATATACCATCTTGATACTGTAGCAACCATATAGTACAATCCATTCAGCTCAACTCAAGAACTGGAGAAGAACTCAATATCAGGAACAGATTTTGAATATTTTGTGTGTGTGTGTGTGTGTGTGTGTGTGTGTGTGTGTGTGTGTGTGTGTGTGTGTGTGTGTGCGTGTGTGCATGTGTTAGCAAGCATTTTCATTATGTAGTGACTCTAGTGACTGCAGCCTGCAAAACTTTAACAGAAAAGAGTACTACAAAAAGCAGATCACAAATATGAGGCAAAACTGGGGCAGTTAAGAACTATCTACTTTGTGAGAATGTAATCCACAAAGAACAAACTGTAAACCAAGGTAGTTCAAAATTATGGACACAGTACACCTGGAGCCACAATTCACAATAAAAAGGTTGCCTTAATATTGAAATGGTGATAAAAACAAGTACCATTCATGTGATCTAGATTGGAACATATACTGACTCAATTTTTCAAACATGCTTTTATTTGAAGAAGCTTTCAATAAGACGATGAAAGCATTCATCTTTTACTTGTTTTCATCAGTAGTTGAACTACCTTATTTTGCGAGAATGAGTGTTTGTGTATATATATGCACACATACACAAACATACTCACACGCAGATGTACCGATTACAGCCAGTTGTATATTGTACATCTCAGATATCTGTTTGAGATCCAGTGAATGAATTAATGATGAAATAGCATGAAAATGCATCTCAGATTATTGCCTGTCAGAACTATATATTACAAAAATAATGGCTAGGGAATATATCTTAGCTCAATGCTGTCATATATAACAATTCCTTCTACATATCAACATCTAAGCTCTACAAATCACAGACAGGCACAAAATCAGCAGCAAATTTTAAATGCTTCTCTAATATACCCAGAAAGTTGCCATAATTTATATTAGCAAGCATTTTCTGAAGGATATAAAGTCTGAAACTCATATCCCTGTCATTATTAACTGACTGCAATCTACAACATTTTGTCATAAAGCCAGAAATGTTACTTGCAACAGCTAAAATGCCACTCAAGTTCTTTGCTCAGTAATTCTGGACAAAGCCAAAAATAATGGGGAGGACGCATCTTTATAATGTATTTTGATTTTTTTTAATTTATTTGTTAACTTGGTAAACCTGCTGGACAAATGTTCCTTTTTCAGGGGTGACCTAGGAGCATTATTGGGGTAAGAAACTTGCTCAAAGTTGCACAATAGGGAAATGGATATGGAAGGAATCAAACCCTTCACTTTTGACTACAGGAAGCCATTTGTTAAACAATGTCAATATCCAAAACAAAAACCCCACTAGAAGCTGCCAAAGTCCTGTACCATATATAAGCATTATATTGATACCCAAATATAAAACAGTGATGTCACCAGAGAAAGGAGCATACACAAACATTAATGAAACCAACAAAATACAAAGATGTCTGCTTTCGGTAACAACTTTCTTCAGATCTAAGCAGATGCAGCAAATTCACAATTTAAATACACAAAAAACAAACTCTACCTTTTAGCCAATGTCACAACAGTAGGTAAACAGAGACAGGAGACAGAAATAGTGAAATGCAGCTGAAAGAGACGTAATTACTTGTTGTACTAGGTTTAGAAAAAACATGTATGTCAAACAGTGCAGAATGACAATTACTATTTAGTGTTTTTACAAAGTGAAATGAACTAGCTGAAAAACTGCCATAATATGCACAATAAATATATTAAGCTGATACAGGAAATGTGCTATGACATGTTCTTGCTGTACAAACAATATACTTACAAAAAAAGAAAGAAACCAAGTAGTAGGCATGTCAAGCTTGTGATGAATTTCCAAAGTGCAAAAACGGAGTTTATTGTGTGTTACATACTGAAGTAAGTCTACCATAAACAATAAAACATCTTGGTGTCAAATTGCCCAAGAATAACTTGAGGAAAAGCTATGGTAATTCTCCTGTGAAATGTAAAAGCTTGAAAAAGTGGTGTGCTTTAAAAGTGAGGCAGTAACCAGTGTGCAGTGTGTTAAAAAACTTTGTGCCAATACAAAATCAGCATTTAATAGTGTGCAGGGAAGACTTCTTGAACTGCCTTTTCAAGGAAAATACATAAAAAATGATAGAAAGTATAAGCAGGAGTATACTTTTCTTGTTTTAGAAGAATAAGTCAGGTCTGTAGTGTGTGAATCGACAAATAATGACTATATTGCATGTTTTAACTGCTGTCTAAATGTAATTTCTAAGCAATGTATGGAGTTCTACTGAAGCCAATAGTATGGCATTTCTGAAGAAAGTCAGAAACATTAATGAAATAAGTCCAATGATGTGCTATTTCAAAAACAATTCAAAGGTATTGCTCCTCAAAAGTAACCCCCTTAGTATTTCTTTGTTGCGTTGGGAGTTTCTGTGAAGTTCTGCTGGAGAAGTTTGTAGCCTGCAAACTAACTCATGTAATGAAAAAAGAAATATTGAGTTATTGGTTTTTAGAGTAAACCTGAAAACTCTGTAGTGTACAGATTGTAATCTAAACAGCTGTTGAAGCAAATAAGGAATAATGTATCATGTTTGCAACAATATGTTGCTTATCTGAGTCAGGCATCTTTTGCATTTGTGAACTGGCCTGTTTTTTAAGTAAGGCAAAAAGACTGTTTACTAATCTTTTCTGGAAGGAACTTTATTTTTTATATGTAAATATTTTTGTGGGAAACCTTTCGAAACTGTGTGTGTGTGTGTGTGTGTGTGTGTGTGTGTGTGTGTGTGTGTGTGTATGTGTGTGTCCTGCTTAAGAATTAAAAGCATAGCAATGTATGGAAAGAACTGACAGATGGTGCAACATTAACAGTGAGCTGAATATTGACAGGTGTTGCCTGTGATAAAGTGTTTAATTCCAGACCGCAATGATTTGTGTTGTATGAACAAGTCAGAAACTTGTGATAAAGTGCTTGGGACACTAGAGTAAAAAACAAGCCAGATACAATAATGCCTACACTAAGTGTACACAATATGCGTTCAAGAACATCCCTACCACATTTTTTGTTCTTTTTAGTCACTCAGAAAGATTACACTAAGTCTACATGTAGTCTACATTTTGTGGTAACCTTTGTGACTCCCGGTCAATATTTAAAGCTACAAGAAAATCATAGGAAAAATTAAATTAGGAGGAAGAAAGTGTGAGTTATGCCTGTGATGTCTGTTCACTCAGAACAGTATACACAATGTAGGCAATATTGAATCTTGGGCAGGTTTTGTTGAACAGACAATTTTAATTCTAATGAAACTGAATAATACATACACACATGTATGTTCTCTGCTGATGCAGAGGCTTGCTCCATTAACAAAAGAGGGCTTTTATGGAAGTTAAATAATAATCTGGAAAAGGATTATAGGTTCATAGGTTCATACTAGGCTATCTGCCCTAGGACATTTATAAGCCTAGCCAGAGTTTGTTTGGCTTTCGCCACCCATTTTAAATTAATTTTGCTATGCCTTTTTTTGAGGTTAGTATACTGTGCCTCTGTCTAACAGTGACACAGAAGTGATAGCCGGGGTAAACCTACGATCTCCCATCCACTCATCAAGATTCCTCTTGAAGAGAGTCAATGTGGGACTCTGCCTAAACTGGACTGGGATTTTATTCCAGAGTGAAGGGAGCCTCTGGGTTATGAATCTGTCCCTCCAGCATGTCCTATTTATTTCAGTGCTGAGGTTCAAGTCTCTCGAGCGTAGCTCGATGGGATTTGGATTTTCTGAGGTGCAGCATGTCCATTAATTCCGGGTTGGACATGGCTTTATACGTCAGGCACAGATCGCCTCTGAGCAGGCGGTATGCCACTGAGTAGAGCTGGAGTTTCTTTAACCGGGCAGTATATGGCATCTGTTTGAGCCCTTTGATCCTCTTGGTGAGGTACATTTGGGGTCTTTCCAGTTGCTGCAGGTGTCTGGTAAGGTACATCCCAAAAGGGGCATTGTACTCAATTATGGGCCTGATGAGGGATGAGTAAAGAGGTACGATGACCTCCCCTGATCTAGATGTGAATCCCTTCATGATTAGGTGGGCTATATAAAATGTTTTTCTAACCACTTTGGCCACGTGGTTGTCAAATGAGAGATTGCTATCAACTTGGGTCCCCAGGTCCCTAATGACTTCTTCTGTACTTAATGGATTACCACCTATGTGGTAATTTGTGGGCACTTTTTTTTGCCAAAGGGGATGACTATACACTTTTTGGCATTTAGCTTGAGGCCATGGCTCTGGCACCAGTTGTCTGTTTCTATGAGGCCCTTTTGGAGGATGCTTGTGTCGGCTGGAGAGTTGATTATGGCGCCCAGTTTGCAGTCATCTGCGAACTTGGTCAGCCACAGTCCTTCCGTGTTGGCCTGTACCGCCAAGAAATATATACCGAACAAGGGAGGTCCCAGGACTGAGCCTTGTGGGATGCCACTTGTAACTGGTTTGGAGTCTGACATGGCTCCAGCAATTCTAACCATGTGGGTTCTGTCCTTGAGCCAGTTTGCAACCCATCTAGTGACATAGGGGTTTATATTTAAGCTGGTGAGCTTATCTATAATGCCCGAGTGGGGTATTGTATCGAAGGCTTTTGTGAGGTCCAGGTAGGCTGTGTGGACCACCTTCCCCTCGTCAATGGCCTTGGTGACTGTTTCAAAGAAATCGACCAGGTTTAAGAGGCAGGATCTGCCCTTAACAAAGCCAAACTGGGTAGGATCCAGTGTCTGTAGGTCCCCAATATCTTTATTTATGAGGTCCATGATGATCCTTTCCATAGCTTTGCAGACCAAGCTAGTCAGGCTTATGGGGTGATAGTTTCCAGGATCCGTTGAGGCACCACTTTTGTGGAGAGGGACCACTGTTGCTGTACACCACTCTTTGGGTACATATCCTGTAGTAAGGCTAAGATTGAACAGTAGTTTTATGTTTGGGTTTAGCTCTTCTTGGAGTTCATGTAGGACGCAGCCCGGGACACCATCTGGTCCCATTGATGCTGTGTTTTTTGCTTTGGAGAGGCCGGCTCTTACCTGAGCATCTGAGATGTCAGGGGGGCAGCACTCTGTTGGGATAGATATTTGCCCTTTTGGTGGGGAGAGGGGGGAGAAGTTTGCACTGAACCTGTCAGCTAGGATGTTGGCAATGTCTGTGGGCTCAGTGTATTTTTTGTCATTTTGGACTAATTCTGAGCATATCTGGGAATTCCCACCCAGGTTCCTAACATAACTAAAGGAAACCTTGTGATTATCCTTAGTGTCCTGTGCAATTTTTCTCTCAAAGCTGGCCTTAGACGATTTTATGAGTGCCCGTAGTTTTTTGCTAATACTGATCAGAGATGCCTTCCCGTTTTGGGATTTTGCTCTATCATGTAGTAGCTTCCTCCTTCTATTGTATAGTTTGTTTATGGCTGGGGTCCACCAGACAGGACGTCTGCCTTTGGAGGATTGGGTCTTGGTTTTATTTGGGATTGCATGATCCATGCATTCCTGAAGGTGTTCATAGAATGCGTTTATAAAGGATTCTGTGGTCTGGGCCGTATTTTCCACAGGCCCGGGGGCTTTGAAGGATTTCGCCTTGGTTTTGAGGCGTGTGAAATTTGCTTTAGAGAAGTTTTTCACTGTGGTTTTCTGGGCAGGGGGTGGGGTCGGGATGTGAATATCCAGTGAGATTAGTTCATGGTCTGATCTTACTAGTGAGGGATACACTTCTGGTCTGGAGCATAGTGTCCCCATGTTGGTGATGATCAGGTCCAGTATGTTTTCCCCTCTTGTGGGAGTGGTAACAAGTTGTTCCATAGCATTTGAGTTTATAAATTCTAGGAACCTTTGGGCTAGGGTGTTGGAGCTAGAGTAATGCTCCCAGTCTATGTTTGGGTAGTTGAAGTCGCCCAATATAATGGTGTTTGGAGAGACCTTCATATTTTTCAGTATTCTCAGGAAGGCCAAGTGGGGTTCCTGTGTTTGGGAGGGTGGTCTGTAGCAGGCTATAAACTGGAAGGCAGTTTTACCCACAGTTAGTTGCACATGGATAGTCTCTGATGCTTCGTGCTTTGCCACCAACCTGGAGGTGTGGGTATCTTTGATGAATATTGATACTCCCCCTCCTTTTGTGGTTCGGTCCAAGTTTTGGGGCTGAAAAGCATGGTATGAGGTATAACCTGGTAGTGCTGGGGTGCTCTCGGGAGCCTTGAACCAGGTTTCTGTTACTGCACAGATATCGATGTTCTCCATGCTAAGGAGAGTTTCGAAAAGTGCATTTTGAGGTTTAGACTTCTGGCGTTGAGTAGCATTACTCTTAGTTTCTTATCCCTTGTGATACCTATGGAGGTGGGCTTGTCTTTTGAGCCTTGCCTAAAAAGGCACTATGGGGGTAGCAAGAGCCTTTGCCAATATCTGAAAGCCCAGGGGTGACAGGTGCAAGCCGTCCCTAGCGAAGCATCGTGGCTTGTCGAGCATGTCATCCCAGGCTGACAGGCATTGGATCCCCTTTGAATGACACCAACACTTAAGCCAATTGTTGAAATTGATCATCTTGTCTTCATATTGTGGCATCATTCTTGGTGAGAGTAAGATGCTACTCAAGGTCAGGGTCATACCGGTCTGGGCTACATGCTCAGAGAGCTCCTCTATGTCTCTTTTCATGTAGTCCAGGGAGGTACGTCTCAGGTCATTCACACCAGCATGGAGAATGACTGAGTCATATTTGTACTTGCCTTGGAGTGACCTGAGTGCTTGTGTTGGTGTTATAATAAAAGACTTGCTAAAAAGGAGATGCGAGGTTAAGCTGTTCTACATAAATAGTGCTTGCATTTTGGGATCATAAGCTAATGCAAGGTAATGTTTAAAACATATATTCAGTAAAACAGGAAATGGTGTCAGTAAAACAGGAAATGGTGTTCATTTTAAATCTAAAAGCTTGTGAATGGAAAAGGGGGGTGCATTGTTGTGTAAAGCAAGAAAAATGTGTGCCTTCTAAAACCTTAATTTATCTGACAGGAAAATTATGATTACTGCTGCTTCAAACAAGAGAAGTGATGATTTTGGATTGACTGTTGTATAGCACAAGAAAGAAACTTGTGTGCAAACTTGGTAAACTGGTTGTCAGTTGCCTGTAGTGAAAAAGAGAGGCAGAAGAAATAGTAAACAAAGCTATACTTAAGCTGCTATCAAGGAAGTTATCCAAAACTCTGCTGAGGTACGGAAATATGAGTTAACCAAAGGAGATAGTCCTTGCCAACTCAACGCAGTGCAGCAGAACGAGAATGCTTTCCACAGTGTTATCTGTTATAAGCCGGATCAAATAGATGTTTCTCAGGCCCATTGTGTAAATACACAGAAGTGAACCCTTAGTAGGAAGTAACGATGTTAGCTCTGGTTATAAGAGAACTGAAATAGATAATGCTTAAGTGCACAACTTGGTTTCCAAATTAGTGTGTGTTGCTACAAAACAAAAACTGGTAGAAAACTACAAAACAAGAACTGATAGAAAAAAGCAATGGAAACAGGAAATAGACTGATGCAAGAAAGTGTTAGCCAAGAGCAAGAGATGGCAAAATAAATACTTTTATAATGTTGTACACTTTTGGAAGAGGAAGTTAGTGAATTAAAAATGTTAAGTGAGAGGGTACTGTCTTCAGTAAGAAAGAGTTCATAACTAGGGAGGAAAATTATTTTTGAGCATGAAAATAAAATGACCTAAAGTTTTAGATGGTTGCTGGCTGACACTGAAAAACAAAAGATATATCAAAGTATATTCAGACAAGTATCTGATCTCTTCAATTGTCACTCTGAACTTTGTGTATAAATGAGAACAGTGAAATACCAAAGTAAGCCTGAAAGTACTAAATCAGGAGTCTTCACAGATCAAAATGAAAAATAAATTCAAATGATACTGGAATTTAAAAGGCAAAAGAAAAGTCAGTTTCAAACCTGAGATGGCATTGTTTACAATACCTCTAAACCTAACAACAAGGCTGGTGAATCTCTCTTCTCTAATGCTGTTGGAAAAACTTGGAATCTTTTCCCCAGTAACCTTTCCTCTCTTCCCTCTCCACCACTTTTTAAAAATAGACTGAAACTCTACCTTACAATACACTGGTTGTGCCCCTGTACTAAACCTGACTAGGCATTTATCCATCAGGTTAAACTTAGCTCTGCTTATCCCAGACTACTTATAAGCTACTATATATTCTATTATAGATTTTTTCTCTTCAACTACTCTGTGTCTAGATTTATTCTCTTAAACTACACTGTGTCTAGTCTCTTTAAATACAAAGTATTCTCTTATACAAAATTTTTATTAGAAATTTTTTTTTGAATGGCTAATCATAGCTGAAATGTACCATGATTCCTGTTTACTGAAATGCAACAAAATGTAATGAATGAGATGAGTATCTGTAAATTTAGCTGTATTTGTAACTGTCTCATATTATAAATGATATTGTGTTTTTTTTGTGTTTGTTGGAGCTTTTCTCCTCGGGCCTCCACTGAAAATGGACATATATCCAGTTGGACTAGCCCGGTCAACAAATGTAAAATAAAATAAATAAATGAAAAACTGTGGTGGGAGTTAAAACATAGAGAGAGTTCCCTGTCAGACCTAAAAATGAGACAGCAGAGTACAGAAGCTGATAATGAATCACTAAAAGCACAACTACAGGAGGACAGTAACAAGCCTCAGAAATGTACACAGAATCATACTGAAAGCAGTAGTAGTTCAGTCACTACAACAAACAAATTCTATAAACATAAATGGAAGGAAACAGTTGGCACTGATCAGTGGAAGTTCAAAGAAATTATGTGCAAGGAAGTACAGAGGAGTGATATCAGTAGAGCTTATCAAGACATCACAGAACTGGAACAAAAATACATCCATCCACAACCCCTTTATCAAGACATCACAGAACTGGAACAAAAATACATCCATCCACAACCCCTTTATCAAGACATCACAGAACCGGGACAAAAATGCACCCGTCCACAACCCCTTTATCAAGACATCACAGAACTGGAACAAAAATACATCCATCCACAACCCCTTTATCAAGACATCACAGAACTGGAACAAAAATACATCCATCCACAACCCCTTTATCAAGACATCACAGAACTGGAACAAAATACATCCATCCACAACCCCTTTATCAAGACATCACAGAACTGGAACAAAAATACATCCGTCCACAACCCCTTTATCAACACATCACAGAACCGGAACAAAAATGCACCCGTCCACAACCCCTTTATCAAGACATCACAGAACTGGAACAAAAATACATCCATCCACAACCCCTTTATCAAGACATCACAGAACTGGAACAAAATACATCCATCCACAACCCCTTTATCAAGACATCACAGAACTGGAACAAAAATACATCCATCCACAACCCCTTTATCAAGACATCACAGAACTGGAACAAAAATACATCCATCCACAACCCCTTTATCAAGACATCACAGAACTGGAACAAAAATACATCCATCCACAACCCCTTTATCAAGACATCACAGAACTGGAACAAAAATACATCCGTCCACAACCCCTTTATCAAGACATCACAGAACCGGAACAAAAATGCACCCGTCCACAACCCCTTTATCAAGACATCACAGAACTGGAACAAAAATACATCCATCCACAACCCCTTTATCAAGACATCACAGAACCGGAACAAAAATGCACCCGTCCACAACCCCTTTATCAAGACATCACAGAACTGGAACAAAAATACATCCATCCACAACCCCTTTATCAAGACATCACAGAACTGGAACAAAAATACATCCGTCCACAACCCCTTTATCAACACATCACAGAACCGGAACAAAAATGCACCCGTCCACAACCCCTTTATCAAGACATCACAGAACCAGGACAAAAATGCACCCGTCCACAACCCCTTTATCAAGACATCACAGAACCGGAACAAAAATACATCCATCCACAACCCCTTTTCCCTTTTTTTTGCACATGGGATTGGGGAGTCACTTATTCAATGACAATCATCTACAGCCAAGGCGCAAACAGAATGAAAACCTTGTAAATCTGCTACAGGAAAAATAGGGTTCATTAAGTAGCAAAGTGGACGACCAGTGTTGAGTTATTAAGCTGGTACAAGGAAAAGATGGTCTCTCTACGGATGAAAACTACAAAATCTAAATCAATGACTGAGACACAACTCACGGAACAAAGTAAGTGTTTTAAAGAGCCTGAGATCACAGATGACAGCCAAACAGCCAACCACTAAATTGAAAAGATATGGAAACTGGAATAGTAGTCCTTGTGTAATGTAGTAGAATGAATTGAAAATGCAGACTGATATGATTAATCAAAAAAGCAGTGAAATTTGAGAGAGGAAAACAAAACTGATGTCAGAATATATCACCCTAAATAAAAAATATTCATGACAACCAATTCATGCTTCTCAACCTCCTAGAGCAAGAAATCTGGACAAAGCCATGAAGAAAAGTAGTATAAAGGCTCAAAAATAGGGACAATGTTTAAATATTGATCTTACAAACTTAGAAAGTTGCGAGAATAACAAGAGTTGGCATTAGCATGAATTTTCTGAATGGTATGACATCTAAAGCTCAAATGTTTTTCACTATTTTCTAACGTCACTCTAATAATTTGCCACTATTTTGCTAGAAAACCACAATTTTATGAAAAATGGACCAAAAATATATGGCAAAAATCTGGACATTCTGCAGAAATTTGTACAGTTGAAAGGTACGAGTCAACCATGTGCCTGTATCTACACACAATGAGATCAAGGCTACCTCTTGTAAGGTTCTGGATGAAGCCCATAACGATTAATAAAACAGCAGAAATAGTATATATTAACACATATGGAGAAATATAAAATGCAGTAAAAAGTGGAGTAAATCAGCTTGAACTGACAGCTGCAGAAACTGAGATAAATCAGGAGATTTCTCAAGCAGAAACTATAAAACTCCATAGAGAAACTGAAGTTAAAAAAAGGTATACATTAAACAAAAATGTGTCTTACTGCTAAGAGGTAAAAAAAAGTGTAGCTGGTTTGCCAACCAAACTTATGAGCCTGTGACAAATATTCATGCCACTGAGAGCTGAGTAATCACTATGATTTACTTGCTCCTAAACAGAACTTAATTCCAAATTGCCACATTGGGAAGAAAAGACCTTTGCCAACAAATATGTGGTCCAACTGGTTTGGGATCTGGCTGTTTAATAATGCTCATTCTCAAAGGTCTGAGTAGTGGAAGTCATATGGTATAATGTTCCCTACCATTTGCTATGGGGTGCATAGAGCTAAAATTTTGGGGCCCTCTGGGAGGAAGAGCCACACCTGTGCTGAGCAGAGGAAGTTACATCCACCTTCTTTTAAAAGATAAGTCTGAGAGGAGAGGAAAGAGATGTACCTCTCTTACAGTGAAAAACAATGAGTATCAGAGATGCTGACCTCCCATGTGGTAGAGGAATGGACCTTGGGTATAGGCTAAAAGTGAGTTCATATAAAGACAGAGAGAGAAAAAGAGGTTTCCCTCTTGTTAAGAGAAATTGAATAGCGAGTTATTTATCTTGGGTGAACTTTGAGACATGCATCTGAATTATATTAGTAGTATTCTGTATAATGTAGCTAAAATGGTATGATGGCACTGGAAATAACCTTGACTGCAAATGTTCATTTTAAATAAATTGCACTGAAAGCATCTAATGAGCCTATAGAGTATTTGCTAACATCCCTGTTGTGAACTCTTCCCTCTCTATGCACACACACACATACATATGTGTGTTTGTGTGTGTATTTATATTGTTTAAAAGGGTGCATTTCTTTTATGGTATCATCCTGTAATTCTGGAATGCATAGCTGCTACACATTAGGAAGTGTCTGTGATATATTTAAGTCTCTATCCCTTATTAGTAGACAAACATGCTACAGATAGAAAGTCTTATTAACAAAGTTGCAAGAAATAAATCTTCTTCTTCTTTAAAAGTTCTTGAGCAAAATCACAGTGCAAACAAATAAACAATTTTTTTGCATGGCACATTTTAACTTCCTTCCCCAGTATGGGCTCCAAAATGGATTCTCCCTTACAATTCTCAATCTAAGGTCACTAATTAGAAAGAAAAAAAAAACACTCAGCAAAACTAAGTAAAAAGTGTTCTTGATCTTTTTCAGGGATGATGTAAATTCGGAGACCTTAAAAACAGGACATATTTACAGCATTAACATCTTCCTCCTAAATGAAGTGAACAGTAGCAGTTGGGCAGCTACCATATCCAGCACTTATATTTGAATAATTATAATCTGAGCATTTCCCAGGATTATACATGTAGGATTATAGAAATATTGGCCTCACAGAAGAAAGGATTTTGGTAATTCTATTTCAGACTTTTTCCATACGAGCAGATACACGGGTGTGTACTGGAGCCCTAATCTACTCAGGTTCCATGTTCATTAAATGCATTTATAATAATAATAATAATAATAATAATAATAATATGGATAGAAGATCAGGTGAGGAAAAAATGAGGACTGTGGAGTGGCCTACCACCTGCTACTAGGTTTGGTTGCTGCAGAGTTCAAACGACAAGCATAAAAGAAACAAACAGAAGTCAGTATAAGATGAGTGGTTTAACTATTTCAGAATGAAATAAAACTAATGCACTAATGAAATAAAATGAAAGCACTTATCTTACATTGACTTCTATTTGTTTCTTTTATACTCGTGGTTTGGGTTGTTTTGAGCTTCTTCTTGGAGTCTCTGTGGTCCTAGCGTGTGCTTTCATTCTTAGTTTTTCACGTTTTCTTGGTTTCTGTTGCAGACTCCAAACTGCTGACAGCTTTGATACATGTAAAGAAGTGAACATCTTTTTTGTTAAGTTCTACCTTCTGAGAAAGTTATCCTTCATTGACCTTCACTGAATACAAGTTATCCATACTGCTGCCACTGTTTAAGCACAAAAACAAGAAAAACGAAGTAAATAAATTCTACCGTGGCATCATGACCTGTTATAACAAACTCATTTAATATTTTCCAGCTTTGTTGGGAAAATCTGAAAATGAGTTTATAAAGCATGCTTTTTAACTGTGTAAGTATAAGTTAATATCCTGCTGTAATAAACCTCACAGAGCTGAGAGAAAGCTTTCCAATGAATCATTTTCAGTCTTTCATGAGGATTATATGTCTTTTGCTGAACAGATGGAAAATGTCTTTTCTTTTCATGAAGACTATAGCAGTGTATTTGATCAAGTGAATTTTTCTGTTTCCAGGGTCAAGCAAAAATAAATAAGAAAAGGGAAGTAAGTAATTTCATCTTCTACTGCAGCAAAATAAAATGCTACCCTGTTTCTTTGAATTTTTACCAATGTAAGTTGGCGTGCCTGTTATGACAAGCAAAACCATAATTACATGACAGAAATCTAACCCCAATAATGAAAACATTTGTGAAACAAAATTGTATTTGTACCTCTTCCAAAGAATGATGAAGTATATGCTATTAACCATCATTCCAATCATATCAGCTGTCACATATTTTTGTTGCCAGCACAGAGCAAACAATGAAACTTCTATCATCGAGTAATACAGTTTCTTTAAAATCCTGTGTTAAGTGAAAGGGCTGACTCTCTCAATGTCTGTTTCAGCAAACGTGCAAAATATTTTGAAAAGGCATTTTACCCATATTTAACAGTGGGCATATATTCATTCTCAAAGTTTTAATGAAAAACAGGAAAATGTTTACCGACTTCTAGTGATGAAAACATGGACAGTTAGATTAGTCATATTAAAATCACATTATTAACCACCTGTTTTCACAGAGTCATTGGCATTTTCAGACAGATCATTTGAAGTCTTCCTGGCACAAACAAGCAGTTGAACAGTAAGTGAATATTCTCACCTCTTATTCAGATCAGTGTACCACGGTGAGATCATACATTTACTGATGCTGCAGAAATGTACAAATAGAGACCAAATAAGATGAAAATGCATGAATTATTCATATACAAAAATACAGAAGGAAGGAGACAGGCAGTCAGTCAGATAATTTGTCAAATATGGTAAGGAAACCATATAAAATATATCAGAACTTTGAAGGACCACAAAGAGAATTTAATAACATCATCTACACTGGACAAAGTAGGTTATATCACAAAATGAAGTCATACAGCTGGCATCTGAACAAATGTTTTCTGTTGTCTTATTGACACGAAAAAGAAAATATTACCTTTGGCACTACATCTTCAAAGAAGTAGAGAAAGTATGGTCTATATTCAGAAGTACCTGAAGTACAGAAAGTATGGTCTATATTCAGAAGTACACAAAGTACATTAAGGGGAGGTAAGTAATCCATTGTATGGTCTTTACAATGTGTTGTCGATAGAATGAAGGCTAAATGTGCTAATCATTTATGTACAAGATTAACTTGAGTTTGAGTAAAGGAATTGACTGAAAAACAAAGCCTTTGAGTCTGCTGTGATTATGAATATACAGATTTGTTTTACACAGAAAAAAAGAATACAATCAGCTTTGCTTTATCTTGCTGCTTTTTTATTTGATTAAAGAAAATTATTTATATTTGTTGCTTTAATACCTTTATTCTTTAATCTAAAGTCATTAAATTTGGGCTGTTTGTGTTCTGTTACACACTGAAAGCAAGTTGACAGTCAGGGCAGCAATGACGGTATTGAACTCATGAACGCATCATTGCCTTAGCAGTTACGTTTATTCCATCAAATCATAAGCAGTTAGTATGGAAAATGGATTAAAATCATTAAAGGACAGGAATGAAAAATATAAGTGTCAGACTGTGAAATTTCTTTTATTAGTATGTTGCATTCCAAATGGGAAGTAAAAAGAGCTTAATATGACTGAGAAGAGAAAGAGTCAGCAAATATGTTTAATCTCTGTGGTGCATCCTATAACAGCATAATGCTGTCGTGTGATATACTAGTTCAGTAGGGGTTCAATTCCCAGACATGGCAACCCATACATGAGTTTATTTTTAGCTTTACAGTTCCCTTCATTTAGGTGTTCATTTACAAATTTGGAACATGACCAGTTAACAGTCATACAACGAAAATCTAATGAAAATTCAACTGGGTATTTTGTTTTCTATGGACCACCAGCACTATTCATTTTACATTTTGGGGTAATTTCCCCCTCCAGTGGAAAATGCTCCAAAGAACTCAAATCATTAACAGGTAGGGAAACAATTAATCAAGAACACTGCCGAATGACAGGTTGTGACTTTTTTGAATACTTAGCATCCCCATATGTAGTAGCTGGACAGTCCTGGTGTCAAAGCAAAAACAGACAATGCTGGGCAATAAGTTTGTATTTCTACAAACTGATCCTGGCATCATGTAGAGTACAGCTTCGTATGAGAGTGGTGCAATATACACATTGAGCAGATGAGTCACCTGTCCTATAGAAAGGCTTGAACCCAGCCCTTTCTATTGACTGGGGGAACCAGCACTGGTTGCCCATCGCCATTTTGACCCTTTAGTGGTTAGACCACAACATGAACCTGGTTCTTGTGGTGAAGTGAAAGTTCTGTCCATCTTCATGCAAGAGCTGGCTTTTGATGATCAGATTTGTGACAGTTTGTGAGTTGTACTGTGTATGGTTATTATGGGGAACTGAAAAAAAGGAAGAGGAGTGGGAAATACTTTACTGTTTGTATCAAACTCACAAATTAAATGGTGATTTAACTGAAAAAAGGGAAGAAAGAGTGCAAATAGCTTTCTAAAACTTCAGAGAAATGTATTTTTCTTACATAGCATTCCCTCTAAATCTTTGTAATCCTTTCAGACTTTATGAAGGTGGTAGATCCTTAGAGACTTGTATTGCCTTACATTCAGCTTGGGGCAGAACAGGTTATACAGTATGTTTGCCCTCTATTTGTATATTCAAAGCATCACAGTCCATTGAAAATAGACTTGAATGGTCTGAAATATTTAAAATAAGAAGAAATATCAGAGACATCCAACATGCTTTCAATAATTCTGGGTTACTTAAAAAAATGCAAGCATCTTGCTACTAATGCACAAAATTATGATCAGAAGATGGTGAAGCAGTGGTCTGTGTTCTTCCTCGTCTTGCAACTGTGCATGGCTTTCATATGCATGACAGTGACGTGTACTTCAGCACTACCCAAAATTATCTTTTTGTGTCAGAAATACTATCAAGTGTAACAGTCTGCCAACTAGCAACGTTTGAGCTTTCTGTGAATGGCCTTATGATATGATCACAGTAAGATGGAGTCAGTAAATGGACGATGTGGAAAACCATACAAAAAAGGAATGGTTACATTTGTTTACATAAATGTTAACATATAAAACAATGCAGAATAGGATAGAAAATATTAAGCTGACTAAGGAAACTAGGCTGTGGTTTAATATTGGGTCAACATATAAGGTATTTTCAATATACAAGAACATAAAAGTTGGAAAAGAAGGTATTGACAGACATGTATATTTATTTCACAGAGAAGACTCTTTGGAGTGCTAAAATTAAACAAGATTGATGGTGCTATTACTACAACTTATAAGGCGGATAGTTCTTTTCCTCAGGGTCATCTAATTGTGAGATAGAAGGCATTGCCTCCTCCCATACCAACACAGGCATTCTGATGTAATTTCTTCTAGAAATTACAACTCACAGCAGCATTTTTGGTGTCATTTGCTTCGATTTTCAGCTGCAGCTCATTCTGTGTGGATTTGCATGTCCACCCTGTGGTTGAAAGAGTTTTAAAGACATGAAATAGGTGCGTCTGTGTGTGTGCATTTGCCTTCTGTGAAGGTTGGGCATCAGGCTGGCAACTTAACACCGTAAAATCTCCACTGACAATCAATCTGCAGACCAGTGATCCACTGTGGTGACCCCTAACAGGAGAAGCCGAAAGACAATTTAATTTATTCTTATTTCTGCCTTAAGTCTTTAATCCTCCATTTATTTATGAACCTGATGAAACCATTTAATTTATTTAGAGTTCCTGCATTTAGGCTCAACAGGAATAACATTAGAGTTCTTTTCAAGGTTATCCCGTCCCTTTGTAGCCACTGCCATCTCATTTTCTTGCCATTTTTGTCTTGCTCTTTTTGCTCAGGGTAAATGAGCGCTGATCTCAAAATATATTTTCTTTACTGGATTGCTTTCCGTATTAAAAGGCTCCTTAACTCATTTACTCCAATGGCGCTCAGAAAGTTTGCACTGTAACTTCCAGTGAGTGGGCCCAAAGCCTTTCAACAGAATCAATGTATATCTTCACATTTCAAAAATATATTCATATCTCTGAAACCACAGTTGTTATGAAAGAAGTATAAATGGCAAAATCTTCAACACAAGCTATTTTTATAGTGGTGGTATTCTTTAGGTTCTAGGTCATAAACTGAATCTTATAATTCACAGTAAACAGTAACTATTACATTTGTGGTATTTTGTAAACAACTTACACTATCTCAGTAACCACTCAATTTATACAAATACTGTCAGTGGCATTTTATTCATCTAGCTGAGATTATTCATGTGAGGCTAATGGGTTTTGTTTGTGATACATGATTGTTGAGCTATTTAGAAAAATGTCACAATTATATCTATATAAATTAATATTATAAAAGCAACAGTAAATATCTAGTTACCTCCACTAGACAGAGATCAAATATTAATGCAGCTGAGTATGCCATAGTGTAAGCTTTAAGATGAAATCTTTAAAAACCTAATACATAGCTTGGTTTTGGAATTATTGATGCAAATATGAACAAGCAATATTTAATGCCTAGAGGCATTAGTAGGAGTCAACTGTAGATGCACCTGGAGAGGTCACTCGAATGTAATGAGTTAAAACATTATTTCTTCAATATTATACTTTTCCTCACTTGTTGCCTAGAGTATTCCCCTATTTGGTTTTCTTGTTTTGCACTAGCAGAAATAGGTTTATTACTCTGCCCAAATGTTGTTTCTCCCCCTTTATCTATTCTGTTGAAATGTTTCTTACTGTTAAATTTCTTCATGTCAATAACTTCCTGCAACATAAAATTATCCATTTCCGGTGCTTTCTGTTTAAGCATGCTAAAAAGTTTATAATTCAGCTCAGGTAGTCATGTTTCATAATACTTATCTTCATTTCTTTATAATATACCCTTTCAGTGAGTGCTGCATTCTCTTCATTTCTGCTTGTCTTTTATTTTCCTGATTTACAATATTTTCAGGCAACAACAATATATATACTCTTCTGTTTTGCAACATATCCAAGCTGCAATACATTATGTATGTTTTGAACTTCTACTTGTTCCATTAAGTTTCTTTTTTCACATATTTCTTTAACTGGTGTATGTTCTTTGTCTTGTTGTATCTCCAGTCACAGGTTTTCACTTTCAAGAATATGCCATAAAATTTGTTGGGTTTATACACTCCAATGACCGTGTTTGATGGTTGCTTATTCTCTTAATTTTGGTTTAGCTGGGGCACAACTGTAGGCTTATTCCCTTAATGTTTCTCTTCCTCCTCACACTGATAAAATGGTCTGTCAAAAGAAATACCTTCTTCCCATTAGCTCCACAAATGTCTGATGTAAAGAAAATCTTTCCCAAGTATCATGTCATGTATTAAATTGGGAATGACAGCAACCAAATGGTCTACTTTTCCAAAATTAGCTTGATATGTACTTCTGTCTGAGCAATACAAATAGCCTCTCTTTTTATCAAGAATTCATACAACTTCTCCTGCTTTTGTTAGTTGTAATTTTCTTTATATAATTGCACTGTTCTTTTATAGGTGTTACAATACTACCATGGTCTAACAGCTCTCATGGTTCTCTAACATCAACTGAGAGACAGCACATAACTTGGCAACTGTACAGTAAAACAATGCAGCTTCAACCATTCTAGAAGCTAATTTATCACATTCTAGAGGAATAGCATTATCTGTGGAATGCTGTTCATAGGCCATAATTTTCACAGGGTTACCAGCATTTCTATATCAGTAGTACACAATCTAGTTATTTGACACCCTTTTCCTTCATTTAGACACCATATGTCTGCAGTAGTTTCTTTTTATTTGTTACCAACACCTGGCATAGGTTTTACTACATGTCCATATTGCTCAGATTTTATACATGGATTCATAGCATAGCATAGCTGTGTTTTTTTTTTCTAGCACAATAAAACTAAGAGTCTACAGTAAGTAAAAACCTTTTGAATTTATCAATAGTTATTGCTATAACTTTTTTTTTATTATATTAACCACCTAGACCTACACATGATCATTTCAATAACTGGCTTAGATTTTGGAATCATTCAAAGGGGATCCAGTTTGTCAGTTTGGGGTGACATGGTCGACAAACCTCTCTGCTTTGCAAGAGACGGTTTGCACCTTGTACCACTGGGAGTTTGGCTGCTGGCAAAGGCTCTTGCCTCCTCCATAGTGCCTTTTTAGGCAAGGTCTCAAAAATAAAATTGTCGACATGAAAATGACTAACCATAACAAAATAAGGATTATGCTGCTAAATGCTAGGAGCTTAAACAAAAACCTGCACACACCCTGGAAACATCTATCACTGAAGGATGTAAATGTCTATGCAGTCACAGAAACCTGGTTCAAGGCCTCAGACACTATTTCAGCCTTGCAAGGCTAAAATGGCTTCCACACCTTCAGGACACAAAACAAACATAAGAACCAAAAGAGGTGGTGTTTCTATCTATATTAGGGATAAATTCATATTTTGACTAGTTAGATTGGACAACTCCATGGAGTTCCTCCAAGTTCAGATTACATTGGATAAGATGCCCATTCAAGTAATAGCTAGTTATAGATCCCCCTCCATGGATCATGAGGCCTACTTGACCACACTGGAGTCAACCAAATATTGCCAAACACTCTGGTCATGAGGAATTTCAATTATTCCACCATCATCTGGGAAACATACTCTAGCCCTATCTCACAAGGGCAAAATATCTGTGACTTTGTTAACTCAAATGCCCTGGAACAGATTGTTTAAACCCCAAGAAGAGGAACAAACATACTAGAACTGGTCCTAACTAACATGACAAGCAGATTCACCACCAAAACTATTAGACCCTCATTAGTTAAATCTGACGACAAATCAGTCGCCTTTCAACTGGCACTAACATCAGAACGCAAAGGGTTAAGTCAGACTAAAAAACTTCACCAAAGCAAACTATACCCTCCTAGGAGAAAGTATAAATGCCTTCCAAGCCTCACCCCCAAGCAGGAAGTGGTAACTACACCAAAGCATACCTCTCAACCCCTTAGAGCAAGAAATCTGTACAAAGTCATAAATAATGGGGGGATAAAGGCACAAAAATAGGGACACTTTTTAAATATTGGTCTTACAAACTTAGGACATTGGTAGAATAACAGGTTTTGCACTAGCATAAATTTTCTGAGGGGTGTGAAGTCTGAAACTCAATGTCATTTTCTGACATCAACTCTCAATGATTTGCCAACGATTTAAGTTTTTGAGAAAATACACTAAAAATATGAGCCAAAAATCTGGAGATTCTGTTAAAATCTGTACAGTTGAGAGGTATGCATGAAAGCTTACACTAAAGCCCTGTAAAATCACATGTAAAAGTGCATAGAGTTGGCTGTTCCAGAAAGAATCAAAGCCAGAGCCCCAAATAAAAACAAGCCACCGTGGTGGACATCCAGCATCAACAAATGCATAAAGTTGCTGTCTAAGAAAATTAAGGCAAGGCCCCAACAATGAAAATGCACCCTTCTCAACCTCAACAGGCAAATAAGACAACATATCAAAACATCTAAGGCTAACTTTGAGAAAACCTTAGCAATCACAGCTAAGGATAACCATAAGGCTTTTTACAGCTACGTATGCAGCCTAAAGTGTAGTACCCAAGCATGTGTCAAACTAGTGACTAACAGTATCACACACACTGATCCCGCAGACAGATTTGGTGAAAATTTCACTCCCTTATCCCTTCCAAACTTATTACAAACCTTGTCACCAACTCCCCACCCCCCACCCTACATATACAAAGAGCAGGTTAGTAAGGCCTTGTCTAAGGAAAAAAAAAGTCTCTATGGGTGAGACGGCATCCCAGGCTGTCTTCTAAATAAACTAAAACATGAACTAGCATCACCATTAAGTATCCCATTCAATCACAGCCTAAACACAGGCTATGTTCCTGCAGAATGGAGAACAGCAACAGTCATTCCCCTCCACAATGGTGGCTTAGCAACAGACCCGGGGAATTATAGACCCATATGTCTGACCAGCCTCATCTATAAGGCCAAGGAACGCATCACCATAGACCTCATAAATAAAAACCTGGGCGACATCTAAACCCTGGATCCAACTCAATTTGGCTTTGTCAAATGCAGATCCTCCCTGTTAAAACTGGTGGATTTCTTAGAAAGTGTGACCAGTGCCATTGATGAGGGCAAATCAGTGCACACAGCATACCTTGACTTGGCCAAGGCCTTCAACACAATCCCACACTCAGGCATTACCAATAAACTTAGCAAACTAAATGTAAACTCCTTTGTTGTATGATGGGTTGCCAAATGGCTCACAAACCAGTCACACACTATCAAAGTGGGTGACACCACATCAACCAGCAGGATACCATAAGGCTCAGTGCAGGGCCCCCTGTTTGGTATATACTTCTCAGTTCAGGCCAAAACTAATGGGCTGTGGCTGACCATGTTTGCAGATGACTGCAAACTAGATGCAGTTATCAAATCCCCAAATTATATTAGTATACTTCAGTAGGGTTTAATGCAGAGCAACAACTGGTGCTTTAGTCACAATCTCAAACTAAAAGCAAAGAAATGCATCATTCCCTTTAGTAAAAATAATGTCCCTTCACACTACCAAATTAACAACAATACCCTTTGTATCTATGAAGTGATAAGGGATCTGGGATCACAAGTATACTACAACCTTAACTTTGATCACCATGTGTCTTCCATGTGTCTTCTGTAGTAAAGAAGGATTTCTACATATCACACTTGATTAGCAAAGGCATTGCCTGTAGAGTTCTAGAGCAAAGGAGGTTATAACCCATCTACACTCTTCACTAATTAGGAACATAATTGAATATAATACCCCTTTTGGCGTGTACAGTACAAAGCACCTGCAGCATTTGGAGAGACATCAGAGGTCACTATACTGTCACTATACTCAGTATTATATAGACTTCTTAGGGGAGACTTATGCCTAGCTTACAGAGCAATCTCCAACCCAAACCTAACGGATTTGCTGCATATCTGTAAATCAAATGGGACTTGAGCCACCTGCTACAGGGACCTAAATATGGCTTGTGACTTGAATAGGACATGGAGGGACAGATTTGTCTCTCAGTGACTGTCGTGTCTTCGGAATAGATTGCCAATTCATATGAAGCAGAGCACCTCTATGACACTGTTCAAAAGGAACCCAGATAAGTGGATGGGGCACCATATATTCTTACCAGTGATAGTCCCCAAAACCATCCTGGACATGGGCAGTTATTACTAAGTACAATCCTGGGTATTGGCTAAAGTATCTTTGGTATTACATTGGGCTGAAATGGCTAGACTTGAAATTACCTCTGGGTAGACAATCTAGTAACTTTCTATGTTCCTACTTGATATGTCAGGACTACAGTGAGTCCCCAAACACTGAAACTAATGTATAAGTAGTCAGATGATTGTAGTCACTAACTAATAACATAGATTTGAGTTTCAGACTACATTTCCTTCAGAAAATACCTGATAATGCAAAACATGTTATTCAAGCAATTTTTTTTAAGTATACCAAAGATATCCATCCTGGCCTTTATCACCTATTATATTTTGATTTTTATCCTTTAATCTTGTTCTAAGAGGCTGAACGTTTTTTTTTTTTTTTTTTACCACAATCAGATAAGGTATACACAGCAAGTTGTTATAATTACTGGGTCGGAGTGATTGTTGTCTGTGGATGAAAGCATATTACTCTCTTGTATGCTAAGCTTAAATAATCTGGACTTGTAGGAATAGTTAGTATTTGTATGACAAAAAGTTGGAATACTGTGTGATAGTGTGAAACAAATTTGAAATATATTGGATTCATAATTATTTAGTTTTATCATGATCTGACATTGAAGGTGTATGGAGACAATAGTAGGGCTATATTTGCCTTGTATGACAGTGGTCTGTTAATAAGAATATCTGACTATGGATGTTATTATCAAGTTGAACAGTCATTAGTCTGGATTTGGAGGACAAGTGTGCATTTGTGTAAAGTAAGTTGAAATACTCTACTTCTACCATTTTTATTGGCAAGTAGGCACTTGATGTGTACACAGTCAAGTGGCTCTTATTGATGGGTATGGACTGTTGGTAGCTTTTAGCAGTTCAAATAGTTTTAAATCAGGAAGGTGAATCCAAAAGAACATGGCATTTTTGCATTTTCCAGAAATGTGTATACTGGGGAAAACTATGGTTTGAAAAACACCCAGGAACCCATCACCAACATTGTACTGCTGAAATGCTAAAAAAGGAAGTAATAGTATATTTTTCTAGAGTATTATGAGACTAAAGATTAGATCTGATTAATGCAACGGTTTCATACAAGAAAGAAAAGTGTAGTGGATTTAATATACTACAACTAGCAATGCACTTTTCTTCCTTATTAATTTTTAATTGAAAATGATAAAGAGAACAATAGGTTAAGGATCTGTATAAAGAAAAAATTTAAAGACTTGTGAGAATCATGTTCTCTACATTTGCCCTATATGGTGAGAATCAGCTGAAATGTGTGCTTAATCTTTGAGATACATGCGCTGATCTTGACAATAGGATGTCAGAAGACTGCCCAAACAAACTTTCAGCCCATGAACACGGACTGAATCTTCAAAGGTGACAGTGTCTGCATATTCATAAAGGATAGGCACTCCTCCAGACTGGTAGTCCAACACAATGCTTCAGAGATACTTCAGGTGCAAATAAAATTGGGTAAGACAGTGATTCAGGTTGTTGCCTACTATAGGTCCCCAAACATGGCCCAAGACGCTTACTCCACCTTCCTAAGCACCCTGGAAAACATTAGGGTCCAACCCAACACCCTCATACTAGGTGACTTTTACTACCCCTCCACCAACTGGGAAAACTACTCATGTACCAATTAACATATCCGTTTCCCAGAATTCATTAATTCCAATGCCTTGAACCAGCTCATTCTAACCCCTACTAGAGGTAGCAACATCCTTGACCTGGTTATTACAAACATGGGTGAGCGTTGCTCTACACCAAGAGTCAACTCCTCCTTGGTTAGATCTGATCACAAACTAATCACCATCGAAATCCACATTCCACCCACACCCCCAGCAAAGGTAAACACCATGAAAAATTTCTCCAAAGCTAACTGGGATCCTAAAAACAGAGGTGGCTAACTTCACAGCACCCATGCAAATGGAGAATTGGTGCATACACCAATGTACTGTACGAACACGTACACAAATGCATGGAACTGGTCATACCCAACAGAACAAAGGCGGTCTCCTCCAAAAAAAGGAACCCAATCTGGTGGTCCCCTGCCATAAACAATTATCCCGATAATCCAAAAGTTCAGACCTGTCCTGGCCCATTGCCCAAGTACTGGCAGACATAATGTTGTTATACTGGTATCCCCGGACTTGAAATCTATGAATGAGATCACTCTGATAATATTCATAGCTATCCTACATGGAACAAATATGTTTAATACATAGAAATTGTAACTTTGGTATATTTTTAATAATGTGATGTGGATGAAGGCTGGTGGCTAATAGTAAGTTATTATACTGAGGATGTTTACGAAACACCTGTGAACTTAATATATTATCAGTATTCCTCGTGATCGTAACATCCAAAAAATGTATTTGTTGTAAATTCGTGTTAACTGTAAATTCAATGCCCCATTTATTATCACTGAAGTATTGAATAAATTCTGATAAATATATTTCATTTGACCGCCATATCATACAATTGTCCAGATATCTTCTCCAGATATCAATTTCATCCAAGAAGATGTTATGTGAGCTATCATAAATCAGTTGATCCTCAAAGAATCCCATAAACAGATCGGCATAAATGGAGCAAAGGACGCTCCCATAGCCATTCCTTGCACCTGCCAGTAGCAATCACCCTGAAAAAAGAAAATATTTTTCGTAAGGACATGTTCAGCCATACATATCAACAAAGTGTTGAATCCCAAAGGATACAAATTCGCTTTATCTAACCAATATTTCATAGCTTCCAGACCTGGCCAATGAGGTATGCTGGTATATAAAGCCAAGACATAATGTGCATAATAGCCAGTCCGGCTCTAATTGCAGATCTGATATTATTTTCAGAAATTCAGTAGTATCCTGAATTCTAGATCGAATGAGTTTTAATAATGGCTGCAGATGTTTGGTCAGGAAAGCAGACAGAGGCTCAGTAAGACAGCCTATGCCGGAGACAATAGGTCTCCCTGGTGGTTTCTCCAAATTTTTCTGAATTTTTGGTAGCAGATATAGGTAATGTTTCCAAGGATCCCCCACTGTTAAATGTTGCTTAACAGAGATACTTATTTTACATTCTTCAGATGCCTATTCAAGAAATGTATCGATTTCTTTTTTGAAGACTAAGGTGGGGACAAGCAGCATATGTATGTAATGTCTAGCATCTTGAAGTTGTCTATGAGCTTCGGATGAATAATAACTAGTATCCATTACAACCACTGCCCCACCCTTGTCATACAGCACAATAACTATATTGGTGTTCTTTTCAGGTTAATGAGTGTCTGTTGTTCTGCAGCTGTTAAATTATGACTGAGTATTCTTGATTGGCCAGTCTTGAAATGTAGATGTTGAGCACAATGTCCTGAAATATCGAAATGTGTTTATTCATGGGGGGGGGGGCACTAAATTGGACTGATGAAACCTGAACTCATAAGATCTTTGAGAATTATCCTGAGAACCAAAAACAATTTTAGGTTGAGTCCAAAAAGTTAAGACATCATTGACTACACTATCTTCTTCAACAACAACAAAAAAAAAAAAAAACAGGGACATAGTTCAATCCTTTAGTAGGAAGTTGTTCAACAGTCAGGGGATACCAGTATAACAACATTATGTCTGCCAGTACTTGGGCAATGGGCCAGGATAGGTCTGAACTTTTGGATTATTGGGATAAGTCCCAAATTAAGGATAATGCCATCAGGTTTGTGACTGCCTATGGTAGGAATATCAACATAATCAGGGACATCATTAATAACAATTGGAATATTTTATTAGCAAATGAGGATTTACGTAACATTTTTACTCCTTCTTCTTTTGGCTTTTTCTTGGTTAGGGATCTCCACAGCAGATCACCTGTCCACTAATGATTGGCAGTGGAGCTTTACAGTGTCAAGTTGCCAGACCGGCAACCCAACCTTCCGTAGAAGGCACACACACTCATACCTAGGGCCAATTTAGAGTGTCCAATCCACCTACAGCATGTCTTTGGGATGTGGGAGGAAACTGGAGCACCCGGAGGAAACCCACATGACCACAGGGAGGACATGTAGACTCCACACAGAAGGCACCCCAGCCAAGGATCGAACCGGAGAACCTCTTGCTGTGAGGCGGCAATACTAATGGCTGCACCACCGTGGCTGCCCATGTAACATTCTTACTCCAAGATGTCAATTTTCATATTGTAGGGGGAATACTCTTGGATCTTATTTTAATCATTATAAACATGGCTGCTCCAACAGATATTTGGAACAACAACTCACTTTAAATCGGGATAAACTGATTGGGTCCTTCCCCTGTCGTCATTGTTCATTTTGCCAGTTTATGTGAAAATCCAAACAATTTTCTACCAGAAACACCAGCAACGTTTATGACATTCAATTTTTTTGCCAGTTGTGGTACTGATTGGCTGGTTTATTTAGCCACAGTTTCATGCTCTTCTTTTTATGTTGGGCAGACCTCCAGGCCATTATGTATACGTAGTCTGAACATTTAAGTGACATTTGGAATAAACGGATATCCAGTGCCCTATATAAACATGTAATGACCCACACTACAGCCATATTCAATTTTATGATTATTGACAAAATTCAGGAAGACAGGCCAAATAAGTTAGGGTGGAATGCCCTACTTAATAAAAAAGAAAAAAGTTGGATAATTAGGCTGGGTGGATTGTTTTCTCCGAGTCTTAATGATCATCTATAATTAATGGTTGGGTTTTCAGCCTCAGGGTGATGTTGCTTTAAGTGCTTAATTGATTGGGGTATATATTATATCATTAGAAGATTGTGTGTTTATCACTGAAGAAGGCAGGTTTGCCAAAACTGGTCTGATTGGGTGTGTTTTTTTGGTGTTGCCACATTAAATTTATGGTTTTCTTACTCATCTGGTGCTGACCTCCTTTTTTGATTTGTAGCCCTTATTAATTCCCCAAGTGATGTAGACATCCTACAGAAAGGCCTCAATGAGACCAACAACTAGTGTTAAAGTCATGGCCTTAAGCTCAATGCCAAAAAATGCATCGTCATTCCCTTTGGGAAAAATTCAGTTTCCATGAATTACCACATCAATGGTAGTCCTTTGAACACTGAAGGTGTTATAAGAGATCTGGGAACACAGGTTGACAGCAACTTCTCCTTTGACCACCAATTTGCCACTGTGGTCAGACAGTCCTTCTATGTAGCATATCTCATTATTAAGGGTTTTGCCATGGAAGAAAGAGGTTATCGTCTCTCTCTCTCTCTCTACTCTTCCCTCATTAGACCAATCATGGAGTATAATACCTCATTTGACATGTACCTCACTAGACACATGCAACAACTGGAGAGGCCACAAATGCACCTCAGAAAGAGGATCCTAGGCATTAAACACATGTCCTACATTTACAGACTCAAAAAAACACCAGCTATTCCCTGTCTCATATCACCTAGTTAGAGGCGCTCTCTGCTTGACTTACAAAGCTATGTCTGACCCAGCACTGTTAGATATGCTACACCTAAAGAAATCTCCATCCCTCCACACCACATGCTCCGGAGACCTCAACCTCATTACCATAATCAACATAACATGCTGGAGAGACAGGTTCTTAACCCAGAGACTGCCCATGCTCTGGAATTGACTTCCCATACATGTCAAGCAAAGCACCTCACTGGCCCTCTTCAAGAGAAATTTTGATGAGTGGATGGGTAATAGAAAATTCACCCCAGGGATCACTTCAGTGGCTCTACTTGATAGAGGCACTGGGAACTAACAACGGGTGGCATGATGCCAGGGAAATGTTATGGCCTAGGCTTGTAAAGGCTCCAGGGCCATTAGCCTAGTACACACCTATGAACCTATCAGCTATGATCTGATGTTGTCATTTTCATTTATTCCTCAACAAATGGGTTTAGATCTGACCCTCGGATCTGACTTGCCCACATTTCTCTAGATTCTAGGATCTGACTGTCAAGATCCTTCCTTTACCCATAATGCCCCTGACCACTGCATTATCTCAGATCTCATTTGCTGATCTAAGATACAGTTGGGTTTCCATTCTCTCAAGCTCATTTTGGTGTAGTACATTAGAAATCTTTATATGTTATTCTTTTTTAACCTTTTTTTTTTTATTCTATTTTAATGATCTCTTTATAGTACCTCCCTTACCCTCTAACTAGTTTGGCCTTTTTGGCAAATGTTTTTTTTTTTTTTTTTGGTATTCTTCATTACCATTGTTGGTAACACTTCATCATTTTCCTTTACCTCACTGTGACATATTTAGTAGTACCACTGCTGTTATGACCTCTTTAGTTCTTCACTAAATTTAAAAAATAAGGAAAAAAAAACTTTCTTTATCTATACCTTGTCTGGCTATTGCCACTTGGCTTTCTCGAACAGTATGGCTGAAAAACTGACTGGCTTTAAAAAGTGCACTTCCTGTGGGCATAAGATATCCAACTCTGATGCCCAGATGGAGTACTTCCATTGTTTAGGACTTGCACACCTCTTGCATTATTTGGGCTTGCTTTTATGCCAAAGACATTAGTGGCAGAAGAAACAAAATGGTACTGAAGAGCCTTATTCCTGCTTCTGCACCTTCTTCCAGAACATCTACATCCGGGACTCAAACCTCCTCTCACAAATCCAAGGAGCGAGCCCAGGGAGCACCAAAAATGCTTTCCTACGTGGTCTCCCAGGTCTGTTCCAGCTTCAGAAACACCAATCAAATTTTCTAAAAGCTTGGACCCAGTGATTGCAGCTTTAAAATCTCCTTGGCTCTGAAGCCCATGTTTTCTCCCTGGAGACAGTGTCACTGAGACTGAGGTCTTCTTTTTTCAGGAGACTCTAGAGACATCTTCTAGACTTCCTTCCACTTGCTGTTCTGTCAGGTCCTCCCAAAGTCTTTCCAATGCAGTAGTGAATAGGATGACAAGAAAATTTCTCAGAACACAGATCCATATGGGTGTCTTACTGACTCTGTCTCCCATCAAATCTATGAACCTCAAATATCCCTCTTATACAGACATTACTTTTCATCAATCTGACCTTATGTTTTAGATCTAAAGTTACCTCTGTCTTTGATTCCAACTTCTTCCCTGATCTGTTTAGCTCTAACTGCCCTGGAACAGGATGTGTCTTGGAGCTGAAGTGTAGGAGTTGGATCCATGAAGATGACTTTGACTCTGAAGCCTTCAGAGCCATCTCTTCCCCTTGGGGCCTCTGTGCCAGACTGCTTGGCTATGACTTGTATCTAGGAGAAGAGGGCCAGGGAAGGCCCTGGATCATCTGTGCTGAGAGTTTCTGCTCCAGCTGGATTTTCCTTGGCTTCTTCTGGCCCTTCTACCTTTGAGGTGGTAGAGAGGGTTTTCTCTCTCCCAGAAGCAGGGAAACCAATCCCTGTTTTCTCTTTGGATCCTGTGTCTGAATATACTCATGCTACCCCTCATGGACAGTTAGCCTGTATGTGCTTCCAGGCAGTTCCATTTAGGGAACTCCCCACCTCTTCAGTTACCTCTCCAGAACATGTTTCTGAGGGGGTCTACAGAAAGAGTATGCACAAAAGGAGGCACTTGGATTTCTCACAGTAATACCTCAAAGAAGACACCAATTTGGGTGAAAGGGAAAGGTCTCCTAGATCTCCACCTGAAGACATTTCCTTCTGAGAGATTTTAGAAATCCTATACCAGAAAGGTGGTTGGTCATCCCAAACCCCTTCCCAGGAAGGATTAGTGTCCCTTGAAGCCTTTGGGTCTGACCCATCTATGTTTTGTGCTACCCCCCTGGCAGATGAGCTTATAGATCTTGGCTCCCACCAGGCATGGGAGGAAGTGGATACCATGGAACTGATCCCCAAATGCCTTAAGGAGTGGGAAATATTGGACTAAAGGGATCCCTGTGGACACCATGGTTGTTGCTGCAGCCACCATGAAGGAGCTAGCTGAGCAGAGCTCCACTTTTCATCCCCCCTAATAGAGAGTCTATGGCATTGGGAAGGTATGGGAAGTGAGTTTATGTCTCATCAACATTTGCTTTATAGTTATTGAACTAACTGGCACACTTCACTAGGTTACAGAGGGACTTAGCTAAGGAACTCTCTAACTCTGTCCCTGGGACCATGTCAGCAGAGGAAAAACTCTTTTACCTCCCAACTGGCTACCCTACAGTCAATATTAAATGCATCCAATTGGCTAATCTCACATGCACTTGAAGGTTCATCAAGAGCCACCAGTTCAGGCATAGCCATTAGGGCACATGCTTGCATGCAGTTTGTGATTTTTCAGAACCCTTTAAAGAATTATTCTTCAATGCTCCCTTTGATAGATCTTCTTTGTTTGGGTCAGTCATTAAAGAGAAATTTTCCTGCAGTGACCAAGGAAGAAAGACCTTGTCTGTCATGGGAATCCATTTTTCTATCCCACAGAGACCTTTTTCTTAGGAACCAGTGCTGTGGTAAAAAGATGTGGCTCTGGAAATCTCAGGGATCTTTTCAAGAATCACATGGAGATTTTTCTCTCAGAGGCAGAGGGGGGAAATAATTGTAATGGAAGACTCTGCTCATGCTGCCGAGGGGGTCCATAAAAGCAAAGGTCCTGAGATTCCTTCTTGGACAGTCTCTTTCAGCACTCCTGAAAGGTTGCTTGACAGTTCTTCTACGGAGGCAGTCAGGGGACAACCTGTCCTTGCACCTAAATGCCTGGACAGCGATCACAGAAGATTCATGGGTGCAAAGGATTATATCCAGAGGATATTTCATTCCCTGTTTACAACTTCCCCCAATGAAAAGAAAATGTCTCCCCAATATTCCACCCAATCATTGGGAATTAGCAGCTATAGCTGTTCAAAAGCTGCTAAACAAAAGACCCATCCAAGACATCCTTCCAGACCAAAGTGGATCTGGAATTTACTTAAAGTTCTTTTTAGTGCCAAAAAAAACCAGGGGACCTGAGACCCATTTTGTATCTCAGTTTTCTGAACCAGTTCTTAAAAAATTCCAAGTTCTGTATAGTCACAGTTCAGTCCATTCTGCCTCTCTTACAGAAGGATGACTGGATATGCTCCCTAGATCTTCAGGATGCATACTATCACATCAAAATAAACAGGCACTCTCAAAAATACCTACGCTTCCAGTTGGGACCCAGTCATTATCAATTCAGAGCACTGCCCTTTGGCCTCACCACAGCCCCCAGAGTGTTCACCAAATGCATAGCAGTGGTAGCAGCTCATCTAAGATTGCATGGATTCAGATTGTTTCCTTATTTAGAATACCTGCTCCTTACTGCAACAACTAGGCATCTCCTAGAAAGAGTCAGGGATTACTTACTTCAGTTATACCAGTCCTTGGGAATCACAATCAGTCTTTCAAATTCCCACCTTTAACCAGTTCAAGTCTTATAGTTTATAGGAGCTTGCCTAGATACAGTCAATCATCTCACTCTCTTACCACAAAATAGAATTCTCATTGTGAGATTCCATGTCAGACAAGTTCTTTCCTAACCCTCTACCCCAGCAAAACTGATTCTCAAAGTCCTAGGGTTGATGGTTGCAGTGATTACCTTGATACCTACTGCTTGTCTTCACATAAGAATCTCCAATGGTCATTTCATCAACAGCCTTTGCAACACCCTACAAAACTATCTTGGGTTTTCAAGGAATCCCTACTGTGGTGGATACAGTCCGATGACATTTGTCAAGCACATCCCTTTATCCTTAACTCCCTCAAACACCGTGGATGCCTCCCAACTGGGGGTGAGGGGGGAGTGGCATTTCCTGGGATGAACTGTTCAAGACACATGGTCCCCAGAAGAGACCAATTTGCATATAGATGTCTTAGAGATGAAAGCAGTCCTATTAGTACTGCTGGCCCTTCAGAACTCTCTTCCTCTGGGGCCAATGGTTATCCAGACAGATAATATGTCAGTAACTTCATATATCCACAAACAAGGGGGAACCAGATCTTAACCCCTTTGACAAGAAGCAATGAGTGTTTGGCAGTGGGTGATCATCTCCAACCTCTTTCTTGTGGCAATGCATATACCAGGGAAATCTAAAGTTCTAGTGGATAAAGTCAGCAGGACCATCCTGATGCCTCATGAGTCATCTCTTAATCAATCAGTGCCAAACATGATCTTCCACAATGGGGTCAGCCTTGCTGTGATCTATTCTCCTCTCCCCTCAACAACAGATGCAGCAGGCTCTTTACCATAATTTCCCCTGAGGGACAGTCACCGAGAGATGCTCTAATCAATGTTTGGCTGTCTGGTCTCCTATATGCTTATCCACCTCTCTCTCTAATCCACATATTCCTTCAGAAAGCACTCTGGTTGAAGAACAAAGTGATCCTCATTGTCCCCTTCTGGCCTTTGCAAGTGTTGTACCCCATTTTATGTTCTCCTTGGATGTTGGACCCCAGTCCAGACCTCCTTTCACATCTGTCACGGATGACTCATATGGATATTGTAGGCCACTGATTAAATGCATTGTTTCTCCAATTCCAATGATACCTAGACATTCCAGGCTTTCTTCTCTTGTTCAGAAAAATGTTATTTTTATCTCAGAAGCCTCTACAAGGAAGACTTGTTACAGTAAATGGAAAAAGTGTCCTTTTTTGGGCTTAGCAAAGAGACTTGGATTATTTTGCCACTCCATTTCCTGCTGTTTTACATTTGCTTGCCTCTGCTTTTCAAAATGGTGTGAGTTTCTCCACCATCAAAGTTCAGCTGACAGACATCTCTAACTAAAACATCAATGCTTCACCTTTAGACTCATCCAAGTTATGTAAAGCATTTCTTAAAGGTACCTTTTTACTTAGATCTCAAAATAAGGATCCCTCTCCACCTTGGGATCTTACTGTTGTATTTACAGAGTTTAGTGCAATCACCCTTTGAGTCCTCGGCAAAAAGAGGATCTCAAATTTCTTTCTTAGAAAATTATATTTCTTGTGGCTATAAGGTGAATCTTTGGACTCCAAACACTCTATTCAAAACTACCATATTGGATTTTCCATAAAGAAAGGGTTAACTTATGTACTAACTCTTCATTTTTACCTAAAGTTGACTCTGAAGCAAACATTAATCAAGTGATCAACTTACTAATTTTCTTTCCTAAATTTGACAATAAAGGATAATACAGGATTCATCTTTTAGATGTGCATAGGCAACTTCATTTTTATCTTCATAAGACTAAGGAATTTAGAAAATCTGACCAACAGTCTGTTTCCTTTTCAAGTAACAAACTAGTATCACCTGTCTCAAAAACTACACCAACCAAATGGATAACAGATTGCATTTCTTATGTTTACTCTTCTAGAGACTTAACTTTACCAAGACAACCAAGGGCACACACACTTTACTGTTCAAAGTATTTCTAAATCACTTTGATCTGACTGAAACTTCCATACAGTTCCATAAAGCCATTCTATAAATGTTTGTATACTTTTCATTAAAAAATGATTGGTTACACACAACTTATGTTGTCGACCACAAGTTTGTTGTTTCAGACATGTCCTCTCTCTTTAAAAGCATAAGATTATGCCTGATTGTCTTTGAGTTCACTGAAGTAACTGATTCAAGTATAAAGGCTATTGCCTTAATTGCTGGATATTTTCCCCTAGAATGCATGAGTGTGTGTGTGTGTGTGTGTGTGTGTATATATATATATATATATATATATATATATATATATATATATATATATATATATATACATATATATATATATATATATGTATATATAAATATATATATATATTTTTTTGGGGGGGGATAAAATAATTTTCTTCCAGCAGCATGAGTTTTTTTGGTGTGTGTGTGTGTGTGTGTGTGTGTGTGTGTGTGTGTGTGTGTGTGTGCACGTGTGTGTTTGTGTGTGTCAGTAGTGTATCTTGGGTGGGGCAAAATGGGCAACTGCCCCAGTTGTTACCTGCTTGAGGGAGTGATCCAATCAGCCATCCATCATCCCAATTACTCTTCATGCAATATCAGCTTTTAAAAGCCAGTATTGCATTGACAGTCACACCTGAGTGCTATAGTACTCTGTGTGTGGTCTAATTGTAACAAGTGCTTGCCACATTGTAGCAAGCAGTTTGCTTCAGTTAAATGTATTTTTTTATATATACGCATACACACACACACACACACACACACACATATATATATATATATATATATATATATATATATATATATATAGGTCTACTTCACTTGATCTAAAACTCACTTGACTGACAACACACACACACACATTTTTTTTAAACTAAAACCTGAGCACTGTAGTGCTGTGCATAGGATATAAACTGTAGCAATTGCTTGCTACATTTTAAGAGAGCATTTTTTTAACTAAAACCTGAGCACTGTAACCCTCCATGCAGGATATAAGCTGTAACAAATGCTTCCTACATTTGTAGCAAACAGTTTGTTACAGTTTAAGAGAGATTTTTTTTTCAAGTAAAACCCAAGTGCTCTAGCATTCCATGCATGGTATATATGCAGGGTATAAACTTTTTTTTTAAACTAAAACTTACTTCAGAGTTGTAGCACTCTGTGCAGGATAAACCATAGCATGAAGTTTGTTACAGTTTAAAACAGAAGTTTATGTTTTATTTATTTATTGTTATTCTAATGTAAGAACAATTGGTTTGAAGCAGGCACAGAAACAGAACCTGAATTTCTGTGGAGGGGTGGTGTGTTCTGTATTTGGCCATCTGGTTGATGTGCCAATAAAAGAACAGACTTTTTTTTTTTTTTTGCTCTTTACTTAATGAGCTTGGGGGTGGCACAGACTGGATATTGTCTGCAGGAAGCATCCTGCAAGTTTTGCAGAAGTCCTTTTTTGTTTTCTTTTTATTCTTTACATGAAGAGCTTAGGAGGTGGAGCACTAGTGTCTGAGACCAGCATAGGGTACTGGTTGAGCCAGCTATGTTTCTGATGACTGTGTATGCATTGTAATGATGATTACGTAAAATGTGTGGGTTTATGTAAACCTGTACTCAAAATTTACATTGTAGTATGGAGTGTGGAAATATTTTCACAGCAGTTAGATAAATCCCTGAGTCTTAATTGCACATTACTATGCAATAAAAAAAGAGTAGCCTGGATGGCTAAAGTCAGTAAGTTTCTTTCCCACTTGGAAGATCATCTGCAGGAAGAAAAGGGATATGTGGAAGTATATAGTAAAATAACCCAGTAGGGGTAAACTTGTGGAGTTAAATCCTATAGAATACTAAATTACAGAGCTGGAGTGTGGCCTTGTAGAGGTCTGTAGTGAAAAATCTTGTTTTTAAGATAGCTCATGTCCTGGAGTGGCTTTGTGGACTTAACACTACTATGAGAAGTAACTGAGGCACTGTTTTGGTTTATTTGAAAATGCAGCTCTAAGAGGCCTAATATTTTTCTTTATTGTAGTACTAAATAAACCTTAGTTTATATGATTTTGCCTCATGAATATTTTCACTTACAGTGTTGGAAAATGTGGGGAATTAACCAGAATCTGGCCAGTTTTTAGTTCCCCAGTGATGATGCTGCCAAATGCAAAACTTATTTTGGCTACAAATTCTATATAATATTGTGATTGTTGTCATCAGGGCATGGTTAACTGGAGTCTATAGTCATTCTGAAATAACTGGGGAAATTCATGGAGTCATAGGTGGAACTGGTGACAACTCAGTAACAAATGATTATGTCTGTCAATATTGCTGCCAGCCCCAAGATCAAGCCACCTCTGAAAAAACTAGCCATGAATGATAATTTGGAGTCTTATTTAATGACAGTTGAATGGCATGCTACCAGAAAAAAATGCAGTGAACTTTTAGGAGGAACTTAGTTCCCCTGTTAAGTTATCATTAGAATATAAGCGTACAATTAGTAACCAAAAAAAAAAAAAAAATTGGTAGTACTATGCATTTTTTCTGACCAAAAAGGGTATCCCCTTACATGTGTCGAAATTCAAGCAGTTGTGGTAAAACTGATTCCTATGCATACATCTCAAGCTCTTTGAGCAAGAAATCTGACAAAAGTATATATAAAAGTGGGGCAAGGTCCCAAAAATAAGGACAATTTTTAAATATTGCTCTTAGAAACTTAGAAAGTTGATAGAATGACAGGTTTTGCATTCACATGAATTTTCTGAGGGGTATGTCATGCAAAACTCAAATGTCTGTCATTATTTTCTGACTTCAGTCTTTAATTATTTACCAGTAATTTGCCTGAAAAACTACAATTTGTATGAAAAATGGACAAAAATATGAGGCAAAATTCTGGACATTCTGTGAAAATCTGTACATTTGAGAGGTATGTTCTTATGGTTTTAACCATTGATTTAACCTATAGTTTTATTTTTAGAAAAGACAACCTAATTTTAAAGCACTATGAAAAATGTGGGAGGATGGCAAATCTATACACACCATGTGACTAGCCACTGCAGATACATAGCTACATGCTATAACACCCAGTGCAGTCCCTGGAGCTAGTGCTCCTCAACATAAAATGTTCTCTTTCTCAGTTCAGGACCAAAAAAAAAAATGTCCTCTGCCAAAAAAGCATTTCAGCTGTGAATGCAGAATACAACATTGGCATGTGTGTCTGAACAGATATACTACAATAGCACCACATCAGCAGTTGACAATCATGACTATTTTACCTTCCCTATAACTCTGTCCCAATACACCCTTTCAGTATAAAAATAGCAGGAGGAAACAAGGTAGTAACCCTCGTATAGAGAGGCAGAATGAAAACCAAGAGAAGGAAGTTACCATATAAACCCCAAAAGGAGCCAGAATGTGGTTGTGAGTAGTATGCTCCAAATGACAAGGCAACAGAACTCCTGAGCTGTAAACGATGTCACTATAGGAACTGAAGAAGAAGTGACAGGAGATTCTGAAGTAAATATCAATATAAGACAGAAGTTAGCACAGAGAATTGCAATAAGTATTAGCTCAGCAACTGAAAGAAACACAGAAAAAGAAAGATGCTCTCTGAGATCCCTCAGAAGAAAATGAATGCATAAAGTGAGAGAAACAGGATAATGCTGAGTTCTGAGCCTAGTTCTACTAATGTAAGGCACAGAGTGCAGTGGAAGGTGGGGTCTAAGTAACAAATCTATGAACCAGGAAAAATTTAAAGCTGACAACATACTTTATTCTGAGATACCATTTGCAGTGAAAGGACAAGGACTGAGAGGTTGCTATCCATTCAAACTAAGGTAGAGCAATTGCAGCCTAAGAGAAAAAAATTACATTAAAGAGCCAGTTGTGATAGCTAAGAAAATAAAGCACAATGTGTTTTTTTTTTTTTTTGCTATTGTTTAGGATTACCTATTACAGGAGAAAACACAGAAGATTTTATTGTGCAGTATTTTGAAAAGAAGATCTTACACCTTCATTCAGGATGTTTAAAAATATAATCTTGAGTTACAAGTTGCTGTACACACTTTAAAAGGGCACAATGGAAATATAATACTTTAATTACAGCATTTGAAAACGTAACTATATTCCAGGGGGATACTCCCATTACTTGTTAGCCTAATATGAGTTAAAAGATGACTTCTCATATAGAGTAAGTAATGAAAATGTAAAACTTCTACATAAGCTAATAGTGCCAAAAATAAATGACCAGCCAGCCAGTGTAAAAATACAAAGAACCAAAAAAAAAAAAATCACCAGGAGGCAGTCCAATCCAGGCTGCAGAATTTAATAATCACTACAATGAAATGTAAACTTCATCAGAATAAAGGGAACAATGTAAAACAGAATAAATAGCACTTACCAATCATCATGTGAAGGAAAAGGCAAGTCGCATGCAAACTGCCTAAACTCCATAGACATAAATCATAAACCCCTTATTAAAAATATAAAAAAGTTAACATCTAAAATGCTTGCTTTAGTAAAATATTGTATAAACAAGTTTAAATCTTTATATTTTAGATGCTCTAAATGTTAAATACTGCTCAAGGATATTTTGCCATTAAGACCTAGAAACTCTGGTGTTCAGTTTTATATGCCAATAAATATTATCGTTTGGATGAGGTGCTAGTATGTTACAATGTAACAAATCAAGTCAACAATAAGATAGACATGGAGGGATCCACAAAGAAATGTGTTACTTGAAACTTATTTCAAATTTTACAACAAAAGGACTGTTTTCCATTTGCTAAACAAAACAAAATACTCTACCTAGATATTTAATACATACTTTGTATGACCGACAATTAACTTCTCTTCCCTTGAAACTTCCATGTACTGAAAATGCATCTGCCATTCTATTTAATTACAAAAGATTTGCTGGTACCAATAGTCAGACAGCACATGTGAAGCACTAATTAGTGGTTGTGTGAAGTGTTTATGAATTCAAAAGACAAACAGGTAAAGCATTTGCTAAAAGTCTTGGACAGCCAACTCTACACAAATGTTTCTTTCAGGAGGAGTACTGTCTAGTGAAGTGATTTTATCAGTCACAAAAAAGACAAATGAAATCTGAGGTAATCAGTTCATAGCTCATACCTTTACTTATCTGCACTGAGTGCAAGATGATCTGCTGAAGCCCAAGCACAGTACATTTCTCTGTGCCAGCAAAAATAAATTAAATTGAGAATATTTTCATAGATAAAATATTAGCACTAAACATTTAGACTTCATGCTGTCCAATTTATTCACAAATAATAATAAACACTCTGTCAGTATTCAACAAAACCAAGATCATGCCGAAAAAACATAACTCATATGGTGAAGCTCCTGTGTACAATTATCAACTCATTCTTTCACTCTATAACTAATCTAGGATGCAGGAGCCAAGTATTTATACACATGTACAGATTAATCAGTACAGTCCTTTGTATTACTGCATATACATTAGATGTTTGATTGCAATCAAATGAATGAACAAATAACTAGATCCATAAAGTGCAAACCATTGCACCCCTTATGCCCTCCCAACATCTTAGCTTAAAAAGAAAGAGATAAACAACCAAAATCAGGAACAGATTTTAAACATTGGTCTGATATACATAGAAAGTTGGCAGCATAGCAGGTTTTGCATTAGCATACATTTTTTGCAGGATATAAAGTCTTAGACTCACGTGTATGTCATTATTTACTGATTGCATTCTGAAACACTTTACAACAAAATAAAAAATAAATTACTTTTCCACAAAACTATAAATTTCTTATAAAAACACAAACAAAAAAAAAAAACGTAACGCTGAACTAAGTACAGGATCTCTAGTTCAATAATAACGTCACAAGCTAGAAAATCAACACCGTTTATTGTAAAACAAACACAAGATTTAGAGCTTTCATCCATGTCAAAATGTAGACTTCATCAGAATGTATACTCCTCATTTACATTCATTTAAATAACTATCAAGCACCAATGGGAGACCAGCACTAATTAATATAATAAATATTAATGAATCATTCTTAAAAGGACACAGTCCATCTTACCATGTCTATTTGTTCTTCATAAAACATAAAATGAATTAAAATACATACATAACAATGTTAAATAAACATCTAATTTAAAAAAAAAACTGGTGTAACATACTCTTTATAAGCTATTAACATACAACTTGTAATCTCTACATGTATCCTATATTCTGGCTTCCAAAACCGGTTTAATAGGTCAAACATCAAGGCAGTTTTAGGGGAAAAAAGACAGAAGTGGCGAACTTCATGACGCCCATGCAGATGGACAAAACAGTTACGACTGCTGAATCCTACACAAATGCACTCTACAAGCACTCACACAAGTGCATGGATCATGCTATCCCAAACAGAACCAAGATGCTATCCTCCAAAAGAAAAGGAAGCCAATCTGGTGGTCCCCTGCCATAAACAAACTCTACAACAGAAGGAAGAAACTGTTGCAAAAGAGAGTAAAAATCCCATGAGTGGAGGAGCTCCCTTGTCAGCCTCAGTAAGAAGCTGAGATCCTTTATAAGATCCTCCAAAGCTTGCTACAAAAGCAAAATTGCCACTGATTCTAAGGGCAACCGCAAAGCATTCTATAGCTATGTCAATAATCTCAATGGCAACACCCAGATCTGCTCTGAGTTACAGCAGAGCAGCATTTAAATTACAGAACTAACAGATATTGCCAACATCCTGGCATTCAGTGCTAACGTTACCCCCCTCTCACCCCCTAAAGGGCCCATATCTATACAGGAAAGAATGCAGAGTCCCTGTAATCACATCTATGCAGGTAAAAGCTGCACTATCTAAAACCAAAAACATAACATCCATGGCACCGGACAACATCCCAGCCTGCATTTTACATGAACTTCAGAATGAACTGGCTCCCCACCTAAGCACCATGTTCAATCATAGGCTTTGTTCCCACTGAATAGTGCACAGCAACAGTTATCCCACTCCACAAAGGGGGAGCCAACACTGATCCTGGGAACTATCGCCCTATTAGCCTGACAGACTGGTGTGCAAGGCCATGGAAAGTATCATCATGGAGCTCAAAGAAAGACATTGGTAACCTCCAGACTCGTGACCCCACCAAGTCCAGGTTTGTGAAAGGCAATTCATGACTTCTAAGCCTGATCGACTTCTTTGAGGCAGTCACCAAAGCCATAGACGAGGGTTGGGTGGTTCACACAGCCTACCTTGACCTCGCCAAGGCTTTCGACACCATCTCCCATTCTGGAATTATAGCTGAACTCACTAAACTAGGTATAAATCCCTACATCACAAGATGGGTTGCCAAATGGCTCACTGACAGAACCTACACTGCAAAAGTTTCAGACTCCAAATCTGACTTCAAACCAGTGACAAATGGAGTACCACAGGGTTCAGTCCTGGGACCTCTCCAGTTTGGTATCTACTTCTCTGAAGTACAGGCTAACACAGGAGGCCTCTGGCTAATGAAGTTCACAGATGACTGTAAACTAGGTGCCATAGTCGAGTCCCCAAATGATGTGGACATCCTACAGAAGGGCCTCACTGTGACAGATGCCTGGTGTCAGAGGCATGGCCTCAAGCTCAATGCCAAAAAGTGCATTGTCATCCCCATGGGTAAAAACTCTGTACCCATGGACTACCACATAAATGGCAGTCTACTTAATGCCAAATGTGTGATAAGAGACCTTGGGACCCAGGTGGACAGTAGTCTGTCCTTTGATAATCACATCACCACAGTAGTAAGGAAATCCTTCTATGTGGCACACTTCATCACAAAAGGGTTCTCATCCTGGAAAAAAGAGGTCACTGTTCCCCTCTACTCAGCACTCATTAGACCCATTATAGAGTACAATGCCTCTTTTGGAATGTACCTCACAAGACATATGCAGCAGCTTGAAAGGCCACAGAAGTAACTCACAAAGAGGATTACTGGCCTCAAACAGATGCCCTACACTGACCGTCTCAAAAAACTCCAGCTTTACTCTATAGCATATGTCCTACTCCGAGGAGATCTCTGCCTAACATATAAAGCTATGTTAAACCCTGAGCTGTTGGACATGCAACACCTAAAGAAATCCCAATCCCTCCAAGCTACACACTTTTGGGACCTAATCCTTGTCACCACAATAAACATGACATGCTGAAGCGATAGATTCCTGTATCAGAGACTCCCTATACTCTGGAACAAGCTACCCATCTATGTCAAGCAAAGTTCCTCATTAGCACTCTTCAAGAAAAATCTTGATGAGTGGTTGGGAAATAGGAAATACACCCCAGGGATCACTTCTGTGTCTCTTTTCAACAGAGGCACAGGAAATTAAATTTCTTGGGTGGCGTAAGCCAGGGAACCTTGTTGGCTAGGGTTGCTTAGGCCCCTTGGGCCGATAGCCTAGTACCTACCTATGAACCTATGAAAAAGAAGTCAAGTTACAATTGCTATTAAATGCTACTAACCCCCCTGGATTAAATGACAGTATACCTATTAAACTGGTTTTGGAAGCCAGAATATAGGATACATGTATGGATTACAAGTTGTATGTTAATAGCTTATAAAGAGTATGTTACACCAGTTTTTTTAAAATGAGATGTTTATTTAACATTATGTATGTATTTTAATTCATTTGATGTGGTTTTATGAAGAAAAAATGGACATAGTAAGATGAAGGACTGCGTCCTTTTAAGAATGATTCATTAATATTTATTATATTAATTAATGTTGGTCTCCCATTGGTGCTTGATAGTTATTTATGAATGTAATTGAGGAGTATACATTCTGATGAAGTCCACATTTTGGTATGGATGAAAGTGCTAAATCTTGTGTTTGTTTTACAATAAATGGTGTTGATTTTCTAGCCCATGATGTTATTATTGAAATAGAGATCCTGTACTGAGTTCAGAATTACATTTTTGTTTGTTTTTTTTTATAAGTTATTTGTGGTCTAGTAACGCTGATTTTGTTGTTATTCAAAACCATAAATTTAATGATGAACAAACTATGAATATGAGTGAAGAATTGGGCAGTTGAGAATTAGACCATCTGTATGCCTGCACACACACACACACACACACACACACACACACACACACACACACACACACACACACACACACACAGAGACACACACTATTTGCATGACTGTATAACTCAGATATTGCTTGAGATCCTGTGAATGAGTACATTCATATATAATTGCCCAAAAATGTATCTCCGCTCTTTGTTCTCAGAACTATATGGTGCAACTCCTCTCTGCCTTCTCAATTTCTTAGCTGAAGAATCAAAAACAAAGATGTAAAATATATTACTGACTCTAAACATTTCTCTTCTATACTAAGAAAGTTGCTAAATAGCAAGCTTTTTATTAGCAATCTTCTTCTAAAGGATACAAGTCTGCGACTCATGTGGCTGCTTCTATTTAGTGACCACAGTCTGCAACAATTTGCCAGAAAGTCACACACATTAAATGAATGGCAGAAATCTCTCATTTTCTTTTTTCAAGAATTCTGGACAAAATCAAAAATAATGAGAGAGAGAATACGGATCAAGTTTCAATTATTATTTTATGCATTTTAACCAGGTAAGAACAGTGAACAAATTATCCCTCTTCATGAGTGACTTGGGACGTCTGCCATTAAGTGTCTTGCTCAAAGTAATGCAAATGGAGGAGAGAAAATTCAAACCCTAAAGCACTTTGTTAATAACTTAGAGGCATAAATGCCATAGAAATCAAAAACACTAAATATTAACAGATTAATAAATGTTGCATGAACATACATTTTTGAACAATAAAAACTATGAAACTGGAATGACCAACATTACTGACTAACCATACTCCTCAGTGATTTATTACAACACAGTTAATAATGATCAGGACATTAATGTCAAGCAAAAATCACAGATGTATCACAAAACTGGAGACAGGTAAGGCACAGAGTATTCTAACTCAAACATCTGAAAGAATAGTAGGTTTTTAATCAATTTATATTTTCTGAACAAAAACAACTATGCAACACTAAGTACTAGCACTATCGATGGACTGTAAACTTCAGTGACTTTTTACTTTCAGTGATTTATCTGAAATTTAAGAAGAGAGTTAAAGTCTGACAGTTAGTGTAGGGGATTAAAGTTCAAAGCTCTTAATGAATTGTGCCTGTCAAGGGTATAGGTTTGATTATATCTCCATTTGTTTACTGCATGACTCTGAAAAAGTATCTTAACCAGATAGTCGACCTAAAAATCTTTAACAAGTGCATTCAAGTATATTTACAAGCTTAGTGCCAGTTTTTTGAATAAGGGATCTGAGGTACTGGATGTCCTTAGAGCTGACTCATCAGAGTCAGGATTCTGATACACACACCCACACTCTCAAGTACTAGCCTGGCTCTCCCCTCATTTTAAAAAGTGGACAGTGGAGCAAGAGCTGGAATAAGATTAAAACAAACTCTCTCTCTCTACTCTACTTCTAAATGACTGCAGCTCTTCCAAATGAGCATTCTTCTTCCCTAATCCTCGCACAGATGAAAGACCAGCTGCAGGGAACCAATGAAACATGTTGCTGAGGACAGAAGAGGAGGAGGGCTAATGAAACAATTACTATTCCTGGGACTGAGGAACTCACCATAACACAGAGTTTCATGGGAAGGGGGGCACGGTGATTGGTTCAGAAGGGTTTAGCTGTCCATGTGTGACCCAGTATAGCACCATCCCTACATAAATATGGGCAGTGTGGGAGGTAAGAGGAATATGGAGTAATTGGTGAGAACCCACACATACACAGGTATAGAAAGTACATGCATGTACTCCATAAAGGCAGTTACTTTTGGTAAGGCTTAAACCAGACCCTGATTCAGTGAGGCAAAAATATTACTACATTCAGCACATTCTTTACCTGATGGCACTTCTCAGTGCAATAGTCCAGCAAACTAAATAAATCATACCCTGTACCAATACTGAGACATTCTTTCCACTGTTGAAAGCCATCTTGCAAGTAAGAAATTCTTTATTTCAAATTGCAAGATAAAATAGCTTTGAACAGCAATAGCCACAGCAGGCATGGTCATCAGCATTCTTTAACTCTACCACCAGGCAGTTCTTTCAGTAAACAGATCTGTACTAGTCTTCCACTATAATTTTCCCTTCTGTTCCACCTAATTAAATTGTTTTGGGAACTATAATCATTTATAGTTAGACATACTAAACAGCTCCTGCAGAATGTAAATGTTTGTATATACAAAAACATGGGTCAGATACTACTAAAACCTATAATTCAGTACTTCTTTATTTTTCCTCAGTATGCATGCATTTCTTGTCTTTTTAGAATTACTGCACAAATGAAATATGCTTGCATGTTGCATAGCCATTCTTCTCTTTCCTCAGACAAATACCAAACATTTACAAACCATTTCATATTCTTCCCGTCTAACAGACCCAGCACTCTATCATCAGTGTGCCTTCTCTCGGCAGTCCTCCTCAACACAATGCATTTCTATGATGTTTGCTTTACAGAAATTCCTGAGCTCAGGAATAGTTTCTTCATTAGTTTCTGACAGCCATGCCTTCCTCCTGGCAGCGTTGTTTCACATCTAACTGCCTCCTAACTGAGTTTATAAATGATAGCCTTTCTTAGTCAATACCTGCACCATAACTGCAGTAAGATAGCTTCATTATATGAGTCAGCATAAAACAAAGCTTTTAAAAGACAATTGTCTGTTGGAATCTGTACCCTTGCACAACCTGATCTAACATGCAAACACTCTCACTCTGAAAGCTCAGCTGAAGGTTGTCAAAACTTTCTCAGATGATATAAGAATGTCATTTGGTCTTGATAAATGTGCAAAAACAACCTTTAAAGCAGGAAAAGCAGCACCAGGAAAATATCAGTTTGGGACAAGAATGTGATATAAAAGAACTTGAGCAAGAGAGAGTGTATAAATACTTAGGAACTGATGAAGGATCAGCATGTATAAATACTTGGGAACTGATGAAGGATCAGCAATAAAACATGAACAAATGCAAATAAAACTTAGTAAGGAATACTTCAGAAGACTAAAATTAATCCTGAAAAGAGCGTTGATGTCTAGGAATAAAATCCAAGCTATAAACCAATTTGCCCTTCCAGTCCTAACTTACAGTTTTAGAGTGATTGATTGGCCCCAGAATGTGTTGGATAAATTAGATATTAAAACAAGAAGCATGCTTCGTGCTCACCAAAATGATCTTTAAAATCGGTGCATACCAAGATTATATATTCCCTGTTCCGAAGGAGGGATGGGCCTCCTTGAAATTGATTACATGTATAGATCTGCAATCGTATCTGCTGACCTCACAAGACCCAAATGTAGTGAAAGTTTTGAAACATGAGGAGAATAAATTTAAGATGACTTCTCTGATTAATCTAGCCAAAGCTTATCGGCGTCAAGCAGGAATGGAAATCAAACCAGAAGTAGATAAAAATCAGACAGCAACTGAATGTGCCAAAAAGCAAAAGAAAGAATATAAGGTGAAGGACCAGATGAAAAGGCAAGAAGTGTGGAAAACTCATAAATATAGTTGCAAGTATAGAAAACTTCTTGAAGAACATCATATTGATCAGGAACGAATGCAGGAATGGTTAAGGAGAGGTGAATTCAAACCGAGAGATGAAAGATTAATATTGGGGGCAGAAGACAGTGGTCTACATGCACACTGATATACAAAGTCCATTGAACATGTGGAAGAAACAGAGAAATGTAGGTTTTGTAAAACCGAACTGGAAACAATCGCACACCTCTTTGCTCGTTGTGACATACTAATGGCAGAAGGTCTGTATGCTGAAAGGCATAATAATGTGGCAAGACTGTTGCACTGTGGATTGTACAAACATTATGGTTTTGAAGTGGCTGAAAAGGACTGGAAACATGAGCCACATAGCATCACAGAAAATGATGAAGTCTACATCACATGGGATCATCCATTATCAACAACAGATGCTGGAAAACCGGATATAGTAGTCCAAGAAAAGAAGACAGAAGCATTGATCACTGAAATTGCCATGCCCAGTGACTACAGTGTTCTGCGTACAAAGAGACACAAAGTTATAAAATATCAGGATCTACAAGCAGAAACAAGAGCAATGTGGAAGAAGGATATCTAGGTAGTTCCAATAGTAGTAGGAGCAATAGGTCTGATAAAAAAAGAGTCTACAATCATTTTTAGATATGCTACCAATATACAAAACTCCATACGAATTACAGAAGGTGTCATTACTGGGCACATTGCAGGTGCTGCGAAGAGCACTTTTGGCTGACATCAAAGAGTGAAAATGCTAACTTCATGAACTTTAATAGTACTTTGTTTTAGGAATGGGGTCCATTCCTGTCATGGTATTAGAAACAAAAAGATTTGGAGAAATTAAAAAGGGAGAGGCAATAATAAATAATACAGCTTCCCTTTAACAGTTTAAGAAAAAATATTTCTTGTTGAACAAATAGTAATTAGCACTCTTTCTCTGGCATTATGCACAGCTACAATGCAAAGCATGCCATCATTAAGCAAACTCTAAAGCTTATCTCAATCATGCCAACACCCCCATTCTGATCTAGTATATGTTCTCACTCAGATAATAATTAATAAGCAACTGTTGGTAATTTACTATACTCGTTAACTTTGTGTGTATTGTTTTCAGAGTGTGTCATTTGAAAAGGTTGCAATTTCATTATTTTGTTTGACTGTGATTTTTTTTTTAATATTAAGTGAACTAACCTTAAATTACCTTGGCCATTATAAAAGTTTCTGATTGGTATTTTTGTCAGTTAGCCTGTAAACCTCAATGAACTTCAGTAGTTCTAACAATTGTAACTATTTGGCAGTGGCTGTCTCTCTAACGAAAGCTTCAAATGTCATGTAGTCTTTACTAGGAAAAGAAAATAAAGCTTAAGCAAGCCATGTATCACTGTTAGAAATAATTACCATAAAATTGCCATGGCCACATCAGCAAAACATATAAAATAAGAAGTAACATGATTATTTATACTGTGCTAGTCCAAGCTACTGTAACATTATCTTCTTAAATAAAAGTAAAGCCCTATAATAAACAGCTTCCCTGGAATACTGCTTAAAGTTCCAACTTCAATGTAGCTCATTAAACAGCCTGCTGAAAATAGCATCTTAGCCATCCTGTGCTAAGCACCTCTAACTAAAAGATTACAGTTATATGTTATGAGAGACATAAACATAAGTCATCTGGAAACAGTCATCCTGAGATAACTAATGAACCTAAAACAGCATAGATATGCTAAAGTTCCATTATAGGGCATGCCACTTCTGCTGAACCTACGATATCACAGGCTACTAGAACATATGAATAAGACAACAACATAGCTATTTGTGTGTGTTAATGACCCCTATGAATGACATGAAATGTTGCTGATCATATACAGACAACAGTAGTCCCTGTGTTCAACGATATTTAGTTATACTGTTTTTCTACTAATGCCAATAATCCATGTGTATTACAAATCTGCTGCTAATTTACATCAATGGTCTGAGTGAATGGATCACATTTTGAACTTGTTGTATAATGATTCAGCTAATACTTTATCGTTCATCACATTGTATACATTTGTGGAATGTGCTGTTTTAACATTAATGCTGCGGGACATTTTCTTATTAACCGCTTATTACATTGCTTGTAATTTTGTACCTACTGAATTACCTATACTCCATGTACTGCAGCTAGGCCAAAAGACATGGGTCATGGCTAAAAAGGTGTTTGTGGACCAACCCTCTCACCCAGTTATAGACTGAGGCAGGTCAGTCAGATATTTATAGGAAGACTTAGGCCATGATACTTTAAATGTCTGATATATTGCACACATTATGGGGGTGGGTGGACCTAACATTATTTGCTGTACAAAATACAGACTGGCAGTTACCTCTGCAGCTACCTACTTATCTTTATTTATTTTGCATATAAAGCACAAGTAACATTCTTAAAAGTAAACCATCAAGGAAGATGACACAATTTTTTTCCAAAGCATAGCTGCATGTTTTGTATACCTTGAAGAAATGTGGGGAGTTTCAATGCTGTGTTCTTTTCATTAGTGTTACAGATGTACCTACTGCACACACATCCAGTTATGTTAGTCTCTCTCTTAGGAAAGCCTAAATTTGCATCTCCATCACTAATACTGGCAAAAAAAATTAAACTTAAATTTGTTATACGATAATTGCTCCAGATTGTATTAAATCATTATAGAGGAAAAAATACATGTTAATTTTATAGAAACTAGTTCAGTAAATACCTTTTCACCACTTAGTGTAAAAATCTGGACACAACCAAAAATAATGGGGGAACAAAGGTCCAAAAATAGGGATAGATTTTAAATATTGCTCTTATAAGTTTAGAAAGTTGCTAGAATAAAATAATTGGTGTTAGTATGCATTTTCTGAAGGATATGAAGTCTGAAACTCAAATGTATGTCATTGGTTAGTGACTTTAATCCTCAGTAATTTTCCATAAAACCACAGATTTTATGAGCAACTGACCAAATGCATGAGGCAAAAATCTGGACAGTAGAGAGGTATGGTTCAGTAACAGAGAGGAATTAAATTCAAATGACTAATGCTGCTGCTTCAGTCTCTCCTGTGCTTCAGATTCATTAGAACCTTGTAATGATGTTGGTCTACAGCTTTTCATCTCTAGTTAGCAACAATATTGAATAAATCTAGCAATCAACCTCAGATGTACTTAACTAATTAACTAAAAATTAAGCAATATATAGTGTAAGGGTTACATAGAGGAGAACACTTTACTTATCAAAACAGGGAAGACAGACACTTGTAAAGGCCTATTCATTTGTTAGAGACAAAGAAGTCCGAAAATACACTTAAATGAGACTTTGTTGTTATATGTTATTTCTCTAATAACTATGCATACTCTTAATGAAAAAATCAGCTAATTTATGAAAAGGTATCCCAGACTGAAATATCAATGTCTAATTTAGTTTTGTTAAATGAAAAATTAATAAAAATTACAAATGAAGCAAGAACAAAACTTGCATGTAAAACAAAACACTTTCAGTCAGCACAAGATGAAAAAATCACCAGTTCCTGGAAAGCTCATATTTTACAGCAGTGTAAGATCATCAATTCAAAAGCATGTTATCATGCAAGAAACTGAGATTACTTTATTGTAAATGAATCTTACCATACAACACACAGTCTATTTCTTCCAACATGCAGCTGACCATCCGGTGCCAAAAGGTCTACTCCTCAGTCATCCAGTCTACAAGATCTAGTTTAGCCCAAGTGTGATCAACCCTGCTCACATCTGGGGCCAGTGAGGAAACTGTGGACAGCATCTTATTACTACTACATAGAGAAACCTAACTGTCACAACCCTGGAGCAGCCTAGCAAGCTCTACGACCACTGTCTGCAAGGGATGCATCACTGCTTCTGCACATGTGCGCCTTCCCATCTAAACAACACATCCCTTATGCAGCATGCAGCATGCAGCTTGCCAGACTTGTAATGCTGCTTTTCTGCAGCAAGCATAGGCTGCCTTCTTCCCCCTAGTAGGGGCGAGCTGACATCATCCACTCACTCTGATCTTCCACCCGTAGCCCCTCCAGTGCCCAACAATATCTAGTCTTCATCATATACTGAAACAGATGTTTTCCAATATGTTTGCTGAAAAAGGGGACTAGGAATGAAGCTGCAGCAAGTGACAGGTATTATTGAATCTACTCATTAGCAAGGAATTGACCCCCACTCCACTATTATTAGATTCGAACAATATAGGGATTGAATAGCAGTTCTGACTGCAAACTGAAGGAAACTTTTTAATTCAAAAGGTTTGAAAATATTTTATTTTTTATTTGATTTTTTTTATTTTCATTTTGCAAGAATTCTGCAGGCTATTATCAAGGAAAGAGCAACATTCATGAAATAATATGGGAAAATAAATTTGGTCTGGTTTTGTATATCATACCAAAATGAAGACAGACTGATATGGAATGGCTGCTCTACTCATAGTGATCACTGACACAGTACCTTTAGCTATATAGCTTATATCCTGCCATTGATATAGCAGCCAGACAGCTTTCAAAGTTTCAGGGTACCTTCAGGCAGCTTGAGCCGACTAAAAGACAAGTTTGGACATGAACCCCTTTACAGCTTTACTGCCTGCGAACTTTCAAGGAGCGACGGTGGACTTATGCTTTTCTTTGTTGTGCAGATAAGTTCCCTTTGGGGGGAAAATCCATTTTCTTAATTTCACTGATGTTTTATTATGTTCCTCTTCAGGAAAGCTATTTTAAAGCTAGGAGTGTTGTGTTTTAATGTACTGTCACCAGACTGTAACATACTTTTAAACAAAGCACACATTTTTTTGTCAGTTTAAAAGTGGTATAATATAACTGAAAACATGTTTTTCTGTGGAGAAATTATTTTACTTTTGAGGAGCTGGCATAGTGTTTTTAAAGGCTTTTTACTGTATTGTTCTGTTAAAAATGTAACTTTTGAAGACTGGTACTGTTTACTAGAAATTTCTGCTTGTCTTCCCCAAAAAAGAGGCACTATTTTCTGCTTGACCATGGAAAAACTGACCAGTCCCATGGTTGGTCCTTCTTCCAGCCACAAAAAACCAAACAAACGGCCTTTGCCATCACAACAGTCTAGCAATTTGCCTCAGCCACAGGTGGGTGACTCTGCTGTGGCCATTTGTTGCACCTTGGACCACTCATGTTTTACCTCGGACACCTCTGGTGTAGCATATACAGCTGCTATGGACTGGGGTTAGTCACCTGCTCTACAGCTGTTGGGGTCCCCTCATTGACCAAGGGGTAGCTAGTCTTGTCAGTCCTGGGACAGGGAACAGGAAAGCCTTCCCTGTTGAGTCTAAATGCCGTGCCACATCACTGGGAAGCCACTGCTTCGATTAGTCCACTTGTTCTTCATCACATGTTGACTCAAGGAGTGATAGAGTCAGTTCTTCCTTCCCAAGTAGTGATGGGTTTTTATTCAAGGATATTTCTAGTCCTAAAGAAAGAAAATTCTTGGAGGCAAATTCTGGATCCGTTCTTTCCTAAACCTGTTTGTGATGGTGCCAAATTCAAAATGATGTCACCTCACGACCTGTTACCTCTTCTTCCTCTTTCAAGTTTCCTGGTAACACTAGATTTAAAAGTTGCTTATTTCATACTATTTTCATCCAGACTTTGAACATTTCTTAAGGTTGTGTGTGTCTAGATCACATCATCAGTTCTCTGCCTTACTGTTAGGGGTACCCACTGCACAACATGTTTAGCTCCAGTTATAGCTCATTGCTGGCTACAGAGTATCAGTATTTTTCCATATTTAGTGATCTCTTAAACAAGCTTGAATTCCAAGAGAACATTCAAAACTTTTTCTTTACTTCTTCTAACAGGATTATGTTCCTGGGATGTCAAGTGGACACCTCAGTTTGAGCTTTTCTTCAACAGGGAAAAATAGATTTTCATCTAAATCTATTTCTAAGATTTTTCCACTCAGACTTTGGCCAATCCGAGGAAATACCTAAGGATTTTGGGTCTCATGGCATTTATGTTTTTCATGATATCCCTAGGAAGAGAAAGATAACAGTGGTATCTGAAATCTCTTTGGTCTTGGCATAAACACCCCTCATCTTTTCAACTCCCAATGCTGGGGTTAGTCAGAAGATACATTTTTAAGTGGAGTCAAGAGATTTCCGTAAATCAAGGTCTCCACTTCTCCTTCCCTGCTCCAAAGTAGTCAGTCACCACATACACTTCAGACTTTGCTTTGGGAGCAGTTTCAGGAGGGATATACATGCAGGTTGTTTGAGATATAAAGGACAGATGCAAGCACATAAATATCATAGAGATGCTTGCCCTAATCAAGGCACTCAGCTCTCTGAACCATCTTTGATCCCCAAGACCTCTTCAAATGGTAATAGAAAATACAACAGTCATGTGGTACATCGATAAGCCAGGGAAAGCCCAGGTCATACACCCTTTGTAGATTAAGCATGTTAGGTTGGGATATAGATTCATGGCACAATATTATTCTACAGCCATCCTACTTTGTCAGAGCAAACTAGTGTGGCAGGCAAGCTAAGCAGGACAAGGGCAGATCCTCATGAATGGAAACTAGATCAAAGGGTCTTAGAAGATTTGATACATCTGTGGTGAGTTCCTCATATTGACTTTGTTGCCTCTTTTCTGAGCAATCAACTGGTAAAATTCTGTTTTGGGATTCCATGCAAGAAGGCCTGAATGACAGATAACTTTTCTTTTTCCACCCTTTCCACTAACATCGAGGTTACTTCGTAAGATTCAGAGGGGATCTCCCAAGATCACTGTGGAGACTCCCTTTTGGCATAGGAAACTGGGGTTATCTTTTCTTTTGGAAACAACCTGGAGCAATTAACACAAGCTTCCTCACAGACTCGATCTATTCACAAAAGAACAAGGTATTTAATGCTCTCAGATATTAATCAGCTTCACTTGACTGCTTCATTTATAGGGCCTTCATTCCTTTTAGGCACCTGTTTACTGAGGACATGCAGTAGGTATTAATGGAGACAAGAAAGCCTGCTACTAAAAAATCTTATAGTAGCAAATGGAACATGTTCTCTAGTTGGTGCCAAGAACATAACCAGCACCCATTCAGGGCTAGTTGTTTCCTGGTTTTACAATATTTGTGTGAGTCACTATCCTATGGCCTTTCTTATTCCTATATCAAGGTTCATTTGCTGGCCATTTCAGCATTTCTGCTTATGGATCCTCTTCCTTCAAGGCAGTTGCATGTCAAAATGTTCTCTAAAGGGGATTTGCATAAGAGGCCTCCAAGTAAACCAGTGCCCCCCCCCCCCCGGATCTTGATTTTGTGTTAGAGAAACGAACACTTGTTCCATTTGAACCAGCTAATCTTTTTTCCTTGAGTTTCTTAACAAGGAAAGCATATTTATTGATTGCTCTGACTTTTGCAAGAAGGGTATCCAAGTTTCAGGCTCTGATGGTTAGTCAATCCTACCTCATTTTCCACAAGGACTGTTTCTTGGAGAACTAATTCTTCTTTTATATCTAAAGTTGTATCTATATTTTCCTTATGTCAAATTAACTCCCCATTTTCTTACCAGAACCTAAAAATGAGAGAAAAGGGATACTTTATACCTTGGCTGTCCAAAACAAACTCATGTACTATCTTGACAGAACTAAATCTTTCACGTTATTGAATCAATTATTCATTTCTTATGAAGGTAAGAAGAAGGGAGAATCAGTGTGAAAACTGACCATTTCCTAATGGTTGTCTAAGAGTATTACCTTTTGTTATATTCACCATAACAAAACTATTCCAGCCAGAGTCAATGCCCAATCTACAAGGACCTTTGTTTCTTCTATGGCTGTTTGGAATGGGTTGGAGTCTAGAAGTATTCTAGAAGCTGTTACTTAGTCCTCTAAACATACTTTAAAAAGTACTATAAGCTGGATTCCTTCTCTAGGTCTAGATCATGCTTTCCTAGGACAGTTCTCCAGGTAGCTAAGGCTACTGCAGCAGTGATTATTTAAGCATCTATTGTTATGCTAAGTTCAGCTTACACAACTGTACTTTTATAGTGCTATTACAAATTTCCTCAGCAACATGGTCAAAAATTTGTATAATCAAACTTTTAGGATCATAGGAAGTTACTAGGCTATTGGCCCTTATAAGCCTAGCCAAGAGTTTATCCCATGTTTAGACAAGTCAGCACCCAAAGCCCCTGTCCAGCAGGGACATGGGTGGAATTCCAGATGTGTATTTTCTGTTTCCCATCCAGTTATCCAGGTTGCACTTGAAAAGGGATAATGAGGAACTCTGCTTGACATGGAGAGGAAGTCTATTCCACAGATGGAGAGTCTCTGGGACACAAATCTGTCTCATCAACAAGTTCTATTGATGTCACAAACCAGGTTGAGGTCGCGCATGTGGGTTACACGAAAGGAGCTTGACTTGCAGATATGCAGTAGTCCCCATCAAGGCAAGGTCTGAGATTGCTTTGTATGCCAAACAGAGGTTAACTCTGAGGAGTCTGTATGAAACTGAGTAGAGGGACATGGCTTTTAGCCTATCTCTGTAGGGTAGATGTTTGAGGTCCTGGATTGTTCTGGTGAGGAACTTCTGTAGTCTCTCCAGCTGCTGCATGTATTTTGCCCAGTACATGCCAATGGGGGCACTGTACTCAATAATTGGGCTTATTAGTGAAGAATACAGGGATAGCCCAAGCAAAGCAGCAGGATATCCCCCTATGTTTGGTGACAGAAGATTAAAGTCTGGTGATTCCAAACCAGAATTTATTGAATAAAACAAATAAGCGCTTTCATCCTGAAACCTTCAGAACTTCATCAGATAATTAATTACAAAAATCAATGAAATTTATAGTGCAAATTAAAAATGTCATATCAATTAATGCAAATATAACAAATGACACACCCCAGTAAAGAAAAACATTAAAACCAGCATTTCTACATATAAAAATCCACACTAAAAGCATCTAAAATAACTTTAAACATCCTAAAAAGTATGAATATAAATTTGTATATATAAAACACATATAAGTTATCTTTCTATAGCCTTCAATTTTAAAAGGGAACTTATTGAAATATGCTCATTTAAACCTGGCCAGCTAGCTGCATCAAGTCGCAGATGCCAGTATAGTTCCCTTTTTTCTAATAATAAAGACAAAGCACCACCACAGAGTTCTGTTCTAATATTATTAACTATTGTAAAACTAAAAGAATGCCCCTCATTTTCTAAAATATGTTTATTGAGGGCATTAGTTTCCTTTTTCAGTTTTATATCCTATAAATGTTCATAAATTCGTTTTTTTTATCTTACAGTCAGTTTTACCTATATAGAAGCAGCTACAGCAATTACATAAAGCACAGTATATAATCCTTTCCGAGGCACAATTGTAACTCTGATGAATCCTGACCTCAATGTTAATGTAAAATACACAGCCTTCCTTTATGGATTTACAATAACTACACATTGCACACTTGTTCATATAAGCATAATTTTTCTTTGGAACATTCTTCATTTCAAAAATTTTTTTTGAGATTTCTACCCTTTTTAATTACCATAATAGGGTTCATTCCTATATAGGGTCTAATAGCCTTTTCATGATTCAAAATAGACCAATTTTTTTCTAAAATGTTCTTTAGTTCATAACTACCACTGGTAAAAGTTGTAATGAAAGAGGTCTTGTAGTCCCTATTCTCTTCTTCATTATTATTAAATATAATACTGGGAGTGACCACATCTATTTCATGGTTGGTTAGAAGGGGGCAGTAGAAGACTTTTTTCTCCTTTAACTTCTTCTAGAAGAATGTCCATAATAAATTTAAAAGGGTAACCCCTTTTCAAAAACATAAGCTTAAGATTGTCACATTCACTTAAAAAATCTTCCATGTTGGAAACCATGCAGGCAGCACGTACAAATTTTCCTTTGTCTATGGCTCTCTTTTGTTTCTGAGGATGGGTACTAGAAAAATGAAGCAAATAATTGGAATATGTTTCCTTTCTGTAAATCTTCAATACAAACTTATTGTTTTGATAATCCTTAATCAGAAGGACATCAAAAAAAGGAATCTGTTCTGTCCCATAATTATGTGTAAATTTTATAAAGGAAGTGGTAGAATCAATGTATTCCATAAGGTCATTAATAAGTTCTCTCGATCCATCCCATAAAACAAAAATGTCATCCAGGAAGGTGTAACATTTAAAATGTGTATAAAAAGGAGAAGTGAAAAGAAATTTATTTTCCCATTGTGTGACCACTATGTTCGCGTACAGGCCCCACACGCTGAACCCATTGCCACCCCTTCTTGTGCAAATAGATCTCATAGTTGAAAAAAATGAAATTGTTTTTAAGAATTAGTTCTAATAATGGAGTATAAACAAGAACGTTATGTTCAATACCTTTATCATACAAAAATTCAGAAAACCAGTCCAAACCTGTGTCATGTGGTATAATGGAATACAAATCGTTGATGGCTATAGTCATGAAGATATATGTATCTTTAAAAGGAATTTTGTTAATAAGTTGCAAAAAAAACTCCTTGAGTCTTTACAAATGTGAGGTTCCTTGTAAACCAGATCTTTAAATTTAATGTCAAGGAATTTTGCAATGGGGTGGGTGATCAAACCTTTAGCATCAACAATGGGTCTCATGGGTGGTTGCTCGAGATTTTTATGCAATTTAGGTAATCCAAACATAACTGACATCCTGGGATATGACACAGTTAAATAACTTAGGACATCAATGGTGATAGAACCTTTGATAAATAAATCCTGTAACTCATTTTGACCTTCTTGTAATTAATGATTATTATTAATTATTAATAATGTTGAAATTAAAAATATACTCAATAAAGTTAGTATAATGAAACCTGACAAGGGGTAGTCCTTATGAATTATGAGGATTATGTTAACAAAATGTTACATATTCTTAATGGTAAGGCCTATATAAAATCTTCCTTAACTGAATTGAATGGGGCTTACAACAAGGTCAAACATCAGTTACAGGATTTATCTGTTGTTACATTTTTAAGGTATGATGGTTTGCCATGTAGTCAATGATTATATATATAATTTCTCTCCAGAATAAATATGGAATCTTACTACATGATCCAGAGTTATATGTTTTAATGAATGGAATCATTTATTAGCATTATAAAATACAAATATTAACAAATAACTTATTATTATTTATCAATAACCATTTACAAAAATGTTAAAGTGGCTGTTACATATGCAAAGTAATAATTGTGTGCTTAATTATCTTCAGTTTTGTTCTTGTGTTAGTAATTTTAATGAGCATTATATTCTCTGCTTTTAGTGTGCTTTGTGACTTCATGGGATCGGGGATTTAAGAAAGTTTGATCTTATATTCTTGAGTTTTAAAACAATTCCTAGGATTGTATGCAACACATGATATGAATAAATGTCATAATTATTCTAGGTTTAATCATGTCTTAAGAAAATGTGCAGGATAAGAGAATTATTATTATCTAGGTTAGAAATAGTTGGGAATCAGTGTTGCATTGTGTTTTCTTTAGTTATGGCATCAAATTTTGTAGATATGTTTAAAGTTCATCATTCTGCTCATACTTCCTCAATTTACATTAAGGTTTGGTATGCTAAATGTTACACTTCTGTCACATTACACAGTATGATTTCTATACTCCTGTCACATTACACAGTATGATTTCTACACTCCTGTCACATTACACAGTATGATTTCTAGATATAATAACTATTGCAATAATGGCACTCAACAAGCAAGTTATCACTGCTGGTGTACTTGCCTGCAGGTTATTTGTTTGGATGTCTCCCTAACCAGTTCCATACAGGCCTCTGCCTTCTGTCCTACCTGTGCTATACACAGTGCAAATAAATTACTTCAAATTCTTAGTTATAAATAAACTTTAGAATTAATTTGTAAATTCTGTACTCAAATCCTGTCCCACACCAACAATGGATTCCTTGATTGTACCATCTTTGATGTGACCATTCCTTGGATGGACATTGACTCCTTAGGGAGTTCACATCAATGAAAAGGTACCTGTAAACCCAGGGATCAAGAAATCTATCAGGAAGTTCCTGCAAGGAACTAGTAAACATTATCTTCATGGTGGCTAATCAAACTATATAGTGTATTTTTTAATTTCTCCAAATCCTTTGGGTTTCTAATACCATGATGAGAATGGACCCCATTCCTAAGTCAAAGCACAATGAAAGTTCATGAAATTAGCATTGTTTCACACTATGTAGCGTAAAGTGTGACAAGTGCAATGATGTCAAAGGAGTTGATTCTATACAACCTCACCTGGCAAGATTGCTGTGTGTCTAGATGCCTCCACCAGAAGTTGCACAATTATTAGGTACCACAAATCTTTCCCATATTACCCTATTGCCCAATTTGGGCCTACCTGTGGTCCTAGTGCATTATCAATCTCAGATCTATGACAGGGAAAATGAATGCTCTGCCTTTGCAACACTTGGCCAGAGAATTAAGGAAGCTTACTTGTTATATTTTGTATTAAAACATTCAGTATATGTTTAAACAAAGCATCCTTAAAAATTGGAAAGCTAACCTAGACCCACATTTCTTGTTACAGAACTAGTGGGCATGGTACCTCAAGTACATACATTTTTCCCAAAAATTAATAAAGTATTGTCTTAGTTTTAACAGATGGTTACCTTAGATTTACATTTTTTTCTTATATTCTCTTTTGTCCTTTTTTTCTTATTTTTTTTTTAAATATGGATCTGATGTTGTCAATTTTCATTCTATCCTCAACTGCCGGGTTCGGATCTGATCCTCAAATCCGACTTGGCCATTACTAAAACTTGTGTTAACCAAAAGCTCTTCAGCACCAAACCCTAACATGCCTCATACATTGTCACTCTTCGCAAAAAGATGTGGTCAGCCTTAGCTCTTGAGTTTCCTAAAAGATAAGTGTATTTTTTTCTCTTAAATTTCTCTAATAGCTCTTAAATTTATTTTACTTCCTTACTCTCTTCACATTGTTGTAATCCTTGTTTACCATTGTTGGCAATTTGTTGCCACTTTGTCTGTCTGTCATACACTCTAGTGTTATTGGTATTCTTTCTTTTTCTTTCCTTTCGCTTTTCTATTAACAAGAGAAAAGGGGTTTTCTTCTTTCTTTACTGTTTTTCTCTTTATTCACCAGCACATATGAGAAAGAATCTTCCTGTTTAAAAAAAAATGTCTGAAATGTGGGCGCAAATTGCCCCTTTCAGATTTTCATGCTCTTTGTGTTTACTGTTTGAGCCCTCAACATCTACAGGAAGATTGTTTAATTTGTAAGAATTTTAATCCAAAGGTAGTTGTGGACAGAAAGAATTAACTTATTCTAAAAGGTTTACTTCCATCTTTTTTTTGGTGAAGCCATTTCTGGGGCTCAGTCCCCCAAAAAGTAAGACTAAGGAGTACTTGTCTAAGTCTACTAAATCCTCTACTTCCTCAAGTCTGTCTTTGTAACTGTTAAGGAAGATATCAAGATCTGATCCAAAAACAACCAGAGTGGATCTAAGTAAGAAATAATTAGTGAATCCTTCCTCCTCAGATCCAACAATGAAACCAGTGGATCTGACTGCTTCAGATTTGATAATCCTTCCTAGGACTAGGTATTCCCCTACATATGATCCAGTGCCTTCCTGGGTTCCCTCCCCCTTTATTGGAAAGGGGCCAATCCGAGTACTCTTTCTTTGCCTCATCTCATTCATCCAGAAGTTTGACTGAGGAAGATGTGGAAAGAATGATGAGGAAGCTTCTCTCTGCACAAATTCAGATGGGGATTTTACTGGCTCCTACCCCTTGGGTTAGGAAGCCCGTACACCTACCACACCCCCCCAGTACTTGCACCTTCTCTGATCCCTCTGGTTGCTTCAGAGTCCCTGGATCTGTATCGACCAAGGTCTGCCTGCCTTAGATCTGAAGATAACTTTATCTCTGGATCTGAAGCTTACTCTGAGTTCACCGGCCCTGACATCTTAGATCTGGATTACTCTCAGAGCCAAATCTTCCTTGTCATGTCTGAGGTGTTGGAGTTGACTTTGAGGGTTTCAGAACCATTTCTGCCCTTTGGTGCTTCTGCACTAGATTTCTCAACTCAAATTTCCTCCTCAGAGAGACTGCTTTCAGGGAAGAGGGAGGCAGCAGTCCAGGAGCCTGCCTTCTCATGGATGAGGACTTCCTTCTCTCTGGGGCGGTCTGCCTTCGAGGTAGGGAAGAGAGTATTTTCTGCTCAGATATGACGGGCAGATCCAACCCCCTCAGATCTTCAGTCTGTTTCACAGAAGTCTCTGTACTTTTAGCCACATCATTTTACACCACAGGGACAGCCAACTCAAGACCCTCATACCACCCAGCAAGATTTCCTGATCTCTTCTGACACTTTACTAGAGCATCCAACCGAGGAAGTCCCTAGGAAGAGAAAGTGCAAGAGAAAGCACATGTACTCTCCACAAGTGTCAGTCACTGAGGATACTTATTTTGATGAGGAAGAAGGATCCCCACAATTACCTCCAGGAGACATTTCATTTGGAGAAATCCTTGAGATCCTGAAGCAGAGAGCTGGTTAGACCTCCAGCAACCTTTCAGCAGATGAATCAATATTTCTGGAGGTCTTTGCAGCTGGCCCATCTATCTTCTGGTTTACTCCACCTGCCAATGAGCTCATTGATTTGGTCTGTACATGGGCTTGCAAGGAACTTGACTCAGTTAAGCCAATCTCTAAGAGACTAGATCAGATTCTGGCTGCACCTGTCAGGAAGAAATTCTGGTGTAAGGGGGTGCCCTTGGAAGCCATGGTCATGGCAACAGCCAAGAAGGAACTTGCTGAACAAAGTTCCTCTGCTCATCCCCTAACAGGAAGTAGGTTTGGAAAGCATGCATATTCATCAGCAACCTTTGCCCTTAGGATACTGAACTATTCGTCAAATTTTACTAGGCTACAGAGGGACTTGATCAAAGAATTATCAAAATCCCTTTCAGAGATGATTACTGCTGAGAGTCAATCAACTGTGGCCTCTCGTTTATATTCCATTCCATTTTAAATTCATCCATGAGGCTTTTCTCGCATGCAGCAGAAGGTGCATCAAGGGCAGTGGGTTCAGGCATATCCATTAGGAAACATGCCTTGATGCACGTTTATGACTTTGTGGAGCCTTTCAAGTCCTCGTTCATCAATGCACCCTTGGATGGAGTTCGTTGTTTGGCCTAAAAGTGAAGGGCACATTATCCATGTGTGAGAAAGATGGAAAGAATCACTCTGCAGTGGGTATATGTTTTTGACTGCTCAAAAAAATCTTTTCTAGGAATCAACAAGGTGGTCAGAAGATGTGGTTCAGGAAGTCCCAATGTCCTCTCCAGGACACACGTGGGAAAAATTTCCCTAGGGGCAGAGAGGTGGGAATCAAATGGATGATGTGATGAATGTGGCAGAGGGGGCTTGCAAAACCAAGTGTCCAGAGATTCTTTCCCTGATAGACCCTACCAGTGCTCCTGAAAGGAAGCCTGTATGTCTCCCTCTGGAAGCAATCAGGGGTCAACTATCCCTGCACCAGAGAGCCTGGCTAGATATAACAAGAGATACTTGGGTGCAGAAGATTATTTCCAGAGGCTATATAATTCCCTTTTCCCTTCCATCCCCATCTGTTTGCAAAATTCCTGATATTCCACCCAGTCAGACGAAACCAGCTGCATTAGAAATACAAAAGTTGCTAGAAAAAGGAGTTATCTAAGAGGTCCCACCGGACCAGATAAAATCTGTAACTTACTCAAAATTCTTTTTAGTGCCAAAGAAAACAGGGGACTGTAGACCAATTTAGGATCTCAGCACTTTGAACAAGTCAGTTCAACATAAAAAGTTTTTGACAGACTTGGTTCAGTCAGTTCTACCCTTCCGAAGTACGGATGGCTGTACATGTTTGATAGACATTCAGGATGCATACTATCACAAAGAAATTAGCAGACAATCCAAAAGGTATTTACACTTCCAAATGACAGCCAGTCACTATCAGTTTAGAGTACTGCCTTTTGGCCTCACCACAGCCCCCAGTGTGCTTACCAATAACATGGCAGTGCAAGTAGCTCACTTGAGACTGCAAGGATTCCATTTGTTTCCATATCTAGATGACTGGCTCATCACCACCCCGACCAGGTATCTACTAACAAGAGCAAGAGATCAGGTACTTCAGATTTGTTCTTATCTGGGAATAACCATAAATTATGAAAATTCTTAGAACCAACACAGATTTTAGAATTCATATGAATATTATTATATAGTATGATATTAGTGACAGTCTCTTTTCCTCTGTCAAGAGTTCAGACTATCAAATTCAAGGTCATGAAAATAATTCACAATACCAAGATTTCACCCCATTGATTCATCAAGCATTGGGTTAATGTCAGCTGCTATACTCTTAGTCCCACTAGCAAGATTTCATATGATAATTCTTCAATGGCTCTTAACAACACAGTGGTAAATTCTTTATCAGCGCATGTCTGCACAAATAAGAATCTCTCAGGTGTGCAAGAAATGCCTATGGTGGTGGATTCAGTCAAAGCAGGTTCTACAAGACTGTCTTTTTATTCTCCCTCAGTCCAAAGCCATAGTGACCATGGACACTTCCCAGATGGGTGGGGTGGACACTTTCTGGGGAAAACAGTCCAAGGCACTTGATGGCAAAAAGAGGCCAATATGCATACCAACGTCCTAGAGATGAGAGCAGTGCTCTTAGCACCAGAGACCTTCTAGGGCACTCTCCCTTTAGGTACAATTGCCATTCAAATAGAAAATATGTTGGTTGTTTGGTACATCAACAAAGAAGAAGAACCAGATCTTACTCCTTGTGTCAAGAAGCACTCAAAGTGTGGCAGTGGGTGATCTCATCTAACTGTTTTCTCATAGCAATACACATTTTGGGAAAGTGCAATATGATAGCAGACAATTTGAGCAGGTTCACTCTCCTACCTCAGCAGTGGTCTCTCAACATGAAAGTGGTGGAAATAATTTTTTTCTGATTGGGACCAGCCTTGCTGTGGTCTATTTGCTTCTCCCCTAAACAGCAAATGCATCAGCTCCTTTTCCCTAATCCACCCTCATGGCAAAGAGGGATGCTTACTTCATGACTGGCCCCTGCGGTCTACTTTATGCTTACCCACCAACTCCCCTGATTCCAAAATTTCTGCAGCAAGTTGAAGAACAAAGTCATCCTCACTGCACCTTACTGGCCTTGATGGATTTGGTTCCCCTTCCTATGGCCTCATCTACTTTGCCATCCTTGGATTCTGAATCCAATTCCAGACTGCCTGTCGCAACCAATATATATGATTCATCTAGATATCAAGCCTAACGCTAACAGTGTGATTTCTCCACTTTCATTAAAAGCCAGACAACCAATGCTGTCTTCCCCGTCTGTCATATTCTTTTATCTTCCCATAAGCCTTCTACAAGAAAGCTTTATACAAGTAAGTGGAAAAGTTAATTTGCTGGGAACAACAAAAGCACACTGATTCCTTCTTGGTTCAGATGCATAGCATACTTGGATTTTTGACAATAATCTTTAATGAAGGGGCTAGCTCCACTAAGATTAAAGTTCTATTAGCAGTAGTATTAAAGTTTCATATTGTATTTGAAAATTCTTCTGTGGCCTCTTACAAAATTTGTTAAGCATTCTTGAAAGGAACGCTCCTACCGAGACCGTCATATAAAGATCCTACTCCACCATGGGATTTGAACATGGTACTGCAGGCCTCAATTCATCTCCCCTTTGAATCTGCAGCTAAATGCAACTTTAGTTCTTGACGTGGAAAACTATATTTCTAGTGGCCATTAACTCTGCTAGAAGAATATCAGAACTTCAGGTATTGTCATCTAAACCTCCCTACGTTAGCTTTCATAAGGATCGAGTCATATTACATACCAATGCATCTTTCCTTTCTAAAGTGGTGTCAGAATCCAATCTCAATCAATCCATTCATTTGCCAGTATTCTTTCCTAAATCTGCAAACAAAAGTAAATATATTTTGCATTTACTGGATGTTCACAGACAATTATGCTTTTACTTACATAGGACAAAAGAAATTAGGAAGAGAGATCAATTATTTGTCTCCTTTGCAGATTTGAAATTGGGCAAACTAGTTACAAAAGTAACTCTAGCCAGATGGCTGACAGTTTGCATTTCTTTTATCTATAACAACTTACGTCTAACCTTCACAAAATGTCTAAGGGCCCACTCAACCAGGTCCATGGCAACTTTGTCAGTGTTTCTATCTAGAACTTCCATGGATGACATACATGCATCCGCAACTTGGTCCAATCCTCATACCTTTATTACTCACTACAAATTGGATCTGGTCTCAAGGGGAAGAGCAGTTTTTGGCTCAAATGTGCTCAGGAATATCCTTCCTTAGAGTCCACCTGGAATTTTAGGTAGCTGAAAACTCTATCCTAACAGTTGAGAATAGAATGAAAATTGATGACATCAGATAAAAAAGTTATGTACTTATACCATAATGCTCCATCTGTGTGGTCCATTTTCATTCTTCCTTAAGTTCCTGCCCACCAACCCCTCAACCCTTATCACAACAGACTTCTGAAAGAACAAGATATTTTAAGGACACTACTGTCCTTAATGTTGAGCTCCAGATATAGTTCCTTCTGTAGGATACATATATATATATATATATATATATATATATATATATATATATAGATCTAGGACTTTTGATCGAAAGATCAAAAGTTCAAATCCATTATCACAGAACATACTTTACCAAAAACACATTCACCGAAAAAGCGCTTACGGTAAAGTATGTTTAAAAAAAAATCAACATTAAATCTACTTCTATGCAGGGGGGCAAGCCCCCCTGCACCCCGCAGCCCCCCACACCCCCCTACTTTAATATTCTCACTCCGAGGTCACACTACAGTGGGGAAAAGGGAATTTTCCCTTATCCGCACCATAGTATGACCGGGACAATGAGCATAGTTATCCGAAAGTGCTGCTTCGGTGAACAGCACTTTCGGTTAACTATACTCAGTGATTTCTGCTTCGGTGGAATGTGCATTCAGGGATGTGTGCGGATTATATATATATATATATATATATAGAGAGAGAGAGAGAGATGGAGATATATATATATATATATGCACACACACACATTTATATATACACACACACACATTTTATATATATATATATATATATATATATATATATATATATAGTGTTACTTAAGGTAAACTAGCAAACAAGATCTGAGGTATGTTAGGGGTTGGTGTACTGTGGGTAAGGGAGAAGCACAAGAGCTTTAGTAATGGCCGATTTGTATCCAAGGATCAGATCTGAACCCAGCAGTTGAAGAAGAAGGAAAATGGACAATACAGATGGAATGGAATGGTAAGTACATGACGTTTTTTTCTTTAATCAAATGTATTGGATTTATGGCAATGTACTATACAGATTTTTAATAATAAAATATTAAGGAAATAGAACAAGTAATGGGAAAGAGCTGCACAAAACAATTACTTATTCTTTTATATTCACTTATAAGCAACAAGTTAGCTCTTTGGTAATCATGCTGCAGTGAGATTTTGTGTTACAAGTCAGTAAAACTTGGTTTCTTTTTAACAGCTGACTTTGAAGTTAAGTCAATAAGCAGGGTGAAGCAATGTGTTAACTTATTTAGAACCAAATATTTTATTTTCTACTGTATCTGTTGTAATTCTTGCATAATTAAGACAGGAAAGGTTAACAAATTAGTCATGCTGAGGAGAGTGCAAAATGGTTTAGGTGCTAAAGGATTAACCTCAGCAGATTAGAAACTGGCAATTACTGAGAGAACGTGCAGGTTTTCTAAAGGGTGATATGAACTTTTTCACTTCTCAGTAAATTGAATGACTCTAATCTGTAAATTTCATGATGTTATAGTCTTGCTCTGCTGCGCAGCCACTAAATCTATATGCACTTATATTTCCTGAATCGCAGTTCACACAGGACCCAAATAATCCATATCATTGACTGGTAAGATATCAAAAAGGTGACATTCAACAACATGCAGGAGGTAAAAAAAATATTATTTGCTTGTTTTTTCCCATACTGTACAGCTGATTATCTTGTAATAATGCTTAATGTTGTACTGACTTTCTTGGGGCGTATCAGTCAAGCTGTGTGTATGAGAACATTTTTTAGCTGAGATAATACCTGGTGCTAAAAAAAATCACTTCCCTTGCAATATCAAATGCTGTAAACTCTAAAATATTCTGAAAGCATAATCTTATAGGAAAATGTTATCCATCCATCCATAACCTATTTTCCCATTTTTGCACATGGGGTTGGGGTGTCACTTCAACAGTGACAATCATCTAGAGCCAAAGTTTGTAGGAGATAGTATCATTCCTGCATTATTTTGAAATATGGAACAGATTTCTTCCTAAATACCCATCACTGATGTTTGTCAAATGATGTTTTCCACAAAAAAAAAATAGGCTGTAAGACGATGATTAAAGCACACAGACAGAAAATGTCATTGATTTTGTATATATAAAACAAAAAACATTTGTAAAGTTACTATATATTATTTAACCTGTAGGATGATAAATACATTAAAAGAAGAAACAGATTCAAAATTTACAGCTGAAGGCATCACAGTGCTAAGAGACAATATATAGATATAACCATATAAGCTGAGAATGGCAGGAATAATTTTTATGTAAATGACTCTGCTTTTACCATTACTCATGCTGAAGGGCAATAGTTTAAATTCTACAGGCCACTTTCTATAATGCAGCATTCAATGCCTATTAGAAAAACTCTCTAGTTTCTCTTTCATGTTATGTATATATATATATATATATATATATATATATATATATATTATATATATATATATATACATATATATATCTGTGTGTGTGTGTGTGTGTGTGTGTGTGTGTGTGTGTGTGTGTGTATATATATATATATATATATATATATATATATATATATATATATATATATATAGATATATATATGGTTTCACTTCTTATTACCGAAATGCTGAAATATCATATTTCAGCATTTTGACCGTATAAAGCCGAAACCATCACAACACCGACACTTCACAGTCATGAAACCAAAACATTGAACATACACAATACAGCACACAACACACAAACCATAACACTCACACGACAAAAGAAATAAATACAACAAAACACCACACAGACACACACCTACACTACACAAATGCAGGGGTGCAAGCTCCCCTGCATCCCCCACACCCCCATATTAATATATACTAACTCCATGTTCGTACAAACAGTAAAGAAAAAACAATCACACACAATCATACCTCCACCTCCCTACCCTAACCCACTTGTACAGGTTGGAAAAACACTCACACACACCTACCCACCTTAAACTGCAGACAACATCCCAGCCAAACACTTCCGCAACGTAACGTACATGCATAAGTGTGAATTTGACATAGTCCTATTCACACTTATGCACTTTCTTTATTTTAAAGTTTTGACTTCATGGATACAAATTTCTGAAATTTGATATTTCAGCAATTCGTGTTTATGAAGTGAAACTATATATATATATATATATATATATATATATATATATATATATATATATATATATATGTGTGTGTGTGTGTGTGTGTGTATGTATCTATTATATATATTTATATTTATTATAAAGTAATATAACAAAGGAACAATACTAGGCAAGTGGTCACAGGGACCATGACAGATCTATACATATACATCTGTAACAGAGACAAACTTAAAAGATTGTTGCCACTGAGCACTTTATGAGTGCTTAATTGTGCTCACCTCCCAATTCCAGGGGTCATATATGATAACCTTGGTGTAAATGTATGTCTACCTGTGTAATTTCCAAGATTATGATGACCTGTAATGGTAACTTATTCCATAGGCTGGGCATATGTTGAGTTAGGAACCTCCTCGCCATCCTCAGGTGAGACTGGTTTAGTTGTTGCAAATTTGGGCTGCTAGTATGGGTGCATGGAGAATTACTCATTTTGTGAAGAAATGGGAGATCAAATAGGACATAGACTTTCCTGGCTTGAAAAATGAGACACAGGCCATCTCAGAGTAGCTATTAGGTTGCTTCATATAATGACAGTTCTATTACTCTGTTAGGATAGTTGAAGGATTTAAGGCCTTTACATTTTTTGGCTAAAAATCTTTCGCATCTTTCCTGGTGAGTAATATGTTTAAATTTTGGCATACCTAAAGGGGACGAGTATTTGATGAAGGACCTGATAAGAGTAAAGTGATAAGTTGACATTTGGATCTTAAAAATATTCCCTTGGAAATTAAGTGGGACAGACAGAAGGATTTGCTAACCATGGTAGAAACATGAATGAATGAGAGAGATTTGTCCACATAACTACCCATCTCTCTTATAAGCATATCTTTTTGAAGTAGTGTGCCACTTAAAACATGAGGCTGGAAATGCTTTTTTGCCAAACAATACTATTCTGTATTTTTTTTTTTTGCCTTTATCTTGAGACTGTTTCCAGTAGATCAGGTATATACATATTCCAAGCCTTTTTCAATTTCTCCAAATGTTTTGAGTTTCTAATACCTTGAAGGGAATAGACCCCATTCCTAAGTCAACGTGCAATTAAAGTTCATGAAATTAGCTTTGTTTCCATCTTTGATGTGAGCTAAAAGTGGTCTTTGCAACACCCATCATGTGCCCAGTAATGACTCCTTCTGCAATTCATATGGGGTTACATGTATTTATAACATATCTAAATACGATTGTAGATTTTCTTTTATAAGACCCACTGCTCCTACAACTATTGGAATTGTCTGTGTACCTTTTCTTCCACATTGCTCACATTTCTGCCTGCAGATCCTGATGTTCTATGACTTTCTGTCTTTCTGAACGCAAGACACTGTATTCACTGGGTGAGGCGATTTCATTGATCGATGCTGTTTTCTTCTTTTCATGGACCACTATATCCAGGTTTCTAGCATCTATCTTTTGAACTGTTGGTAATGGGCGATCCCATGTGATATAAACCTCATCACTTTTTATGATGTTTTGGGGCTCATGTTTCCAGTATTTTTCATCCACTTCAATACCATAATGTTTGCACAATCCCCAGTGTAACAGTCTTGCCACATTATTATGCTTTTCAGTATACAGTCATTCTTCCATTAGTTTATCACAACCAGCAACGAAGTGTGTGACTGCTTCCAATTCAATTTTACAAAACCTACATTTATCTGTTAATCTCACATGTTCAATGGAATATGTAAACCAGAGTGTTCGCAGCCCTCTATCTTGGGCCGCCAATATTAACCTTTCTTCTCTTGGTTTGAATTTGCCTCTCCTTAACCATTCCTATGTTCATTCCTGATTGACATGAGGTTCTTCCAGAAGTTTTCTATACTTGCAACTATATTTATGCTTTTTCCATATTTCTTATCCTTCACCTTATATTCCTTTATGCTTCTGCTAGGTTAAGCAGATTAGTCACCTTAGATTTATTCTTTTCATTTTTCAAAACTTTCACTATATTTGGGTCTTGTGAGGTCAGGAGAAATGTGAGGAGTCCCACGATTACAGATCTGTACATGTAATCAATTTCAAGGAGGCCCATCTCTCCTTCGGAACGGAGAATATATATAATCTTGGTATGCACTGATTTTTATAAATCATTTGCTGAGCATGAAGCATCCTTCTTGTTTTCCTGTCTAATCTATCCCACACATTTTGGGGGCCAGTTAGTCACTTCAAAACTATAAGTTAGGACAGGAAGAGCAAATTGGTTTATAGCTTGGATTTTTTTCATAGATGCCAATGCTCTTACACCAAAAAAAATATATATATATACCAAGGCCCGAATGTAAAACACAAACTGGAGCTAGCAAAACCAATCCAGGACCACCACGACTTCAGAAAAGAAACAGATCCTTTATTAAAATGTAAGCGCTTTTAATAAAGGATCTGTTTCTTTCTGAAGTCCTGGTGGTCCTGGATTGTTTTTGCTAGTTCCATGTCAATGCTCCTTTCAGGATTAATTTAAGTTATCTAAAGTATTCCTTACTAAGTTTTATTCACATTTGTTCATGTTTTATTGCTGATCCTTCTTCAATTTCCAAATATTTAAACACTCCCTCTTGCTCTAGTCCTTTTATATCACATTATTGCTCCAAACAGATATTTTCCTGCTTTAAAGGTTGCTTTTGCACATTTATTAAGACCAAATGACATTCTTAAATCATCTGAAAAAGTTTTGACAACTTGCAGTTGTACTTTCAGTGCCTCGTCTGATTAGCTATACAGTTTTAAATAATTGAAAAAAAGGATGAAAAGTCTTTACACTTTGTTGTTTTCCAGGAGCCAAATTATACCCATGACCTAAGCTGTTTAGACAGCTTAATGGATTAATGGCAAGGCAGAATAGAGTAGGGGCTGAGAGTCACCCTGGAATATCTGCCTTTGTATTTTTATCCCTGGGATAATAACATGTCCTTTATCATGGCTTAACTACAAAGTGGTCTGCCACTGTTTCATGGTCACTGTAATGTAATATATCACTGTAGGGTGTATCTTATACATTTTTAAGCAGTCTTTTACCCATGAATGTGAGATACTATCAAATGCTTTTTTATAGTCAGTCCAGGCCATACTTAGATTCTTCCCCTTTTTACAGTTCTCCACTATGACTTTATTTCACAACAAATGATCCTTTGTTTCGTATGACTTTCTTTTTTTGCTATTTTGTTCTACTGCCACAATTGAGTTTTCTTCTAAATGACTATAAACTCTGTCTGCATCAATTCCCATGTATAGTTTATATGTCGTCGAAAGGCAAGCTATTGGTCTATAATTTTTAGGGTAGCTTGCAGGTTCACTTTTAGTAGCATTGTTTTTCCTGTTAGCCAGGTTGGTGTCTGTTCGGGGTATGCATATAAATAGTTCTTACTCATGGCTAAATCTTTGTGCAAAGATGTTAATACCTTTAAGGAAAAGTTAGGTACTGCATCTGGGCCTGGGGTTTTCCAATTAGAGGCTTTTCTCAAATTTGTTTCAATCTCTCTGGCTGTTGCTTCATCCCATTTCATATCCTGTACCTTTAAACTTCTTATTCTTTGTTTTACATCTTCTATCCATTTAGCATCTTTGTTAAGTTATACAGGATCTTCATAGATACTTCTCCAAAATGTATCCATTTCTTATCTTTTTGGCAGCCTTTCAATTCTTTTTAACTTGTTTCCCAATTTTCTATAAAACATTTTTTAGTCATCAATAAATTGCTTATTTTGTACTTTATCTTTATATTTATCTGCATATCTTCTAAGTTTTTCTGCCTATGCTGAGATTTTTAGTTTATTTGCAATAGTGCATAGTAGAGCCTCATCTGTTCTACCATGCTTTGCTTTTATCACGTCTATCTTTCTTAGTATTTTGGTTGATTTGTTTCCTCTTCTATATTCTTCTAACAGTGGCACTTCTTGTCTTAATTGCTTTATAGTTTTCTCTGTTCGATACTTCCATGATGGTATTCAATTTCTCCCCTTCCTTTCCCTTACTACCTTGTGTTCTTGTGGTAGAACATTATTAGTTATTAATTTAGCTACACAGCAATATATCCTGTTTCCTTCTGTTATATTCCATGGATCTCTATGAACAGTCCTAATTACTGCATTCATTTGTTTTATCAAACTTTTGACTTTTTTGGTTTTAATGACCTTATGCAGTCTATTTATTTCATTGATCTTACTATGTCTACCTATGTCTATTAAATGAAGCAACTCTTCCCTTAGCTCATTTTCTTCTAAACTGAGAGCCCATTTTTTGTTTTCCATTTCCTCTGGGCATTCTATAGAAAGTTCTATAGCATCTTCCTGTGGCACATTCTGTTCAATTTCATCCAGTGAATCTGTTGCTCTGTCATATGGGAACTCACTGGCCTATCACTCCTCAATATTGACTGTTTCAGAGTTTCCACAGTTTCCTGTTCCTTCTCTTGCTGTCCAGCTTTAAGTGAATGTTTATACTGGTTTCCTGTGGAAGGCTCCAAAATATCTTCATATGGCAACTGACCATTTGCTTCCTGTTCCACTGGCTTCCCCTTAATTTGGATATCCATTGCTCTACCCTGTAGTGGTACTTTCTGAATTAAATTTTCTACACTCAATCTTTTACTTCACAGGTACTCCATAACCTCAGTTTCTATTTCTTTAACTTCTCCATTACTAAACTCCTTTTCTACTTTTCCTCTTTGTCTTCTTATTTTTTGTATTGTAAAGTTTTCCATGTCCGGATTCCTTTGCCTGTATCTCTCAAATATTTTTGGTGCTGCTCTTTTTGTATTGGTTAGTTTTGCTTTCTCCTTTGCATAAATATTACACCATATTAAATCTCTTTTTCTTTCCCATGTCCATATTTCTTCTTCAGATATCTCCTCATCTTCCTGTTTCTCCTTACTTTGGGGACTTACTCCATCAAACTGTGATGTAACCTGTGTTAGATCTTCTGCACCAAATCCTTCACTTCACAGGCACTCCATAACTTCAACTCCTATTTTTTTTAACTTCTGCTTTATTAATCCTCTTTTCTACTTTCCCTCTTTGTGATATTATATTTTTATTGAGAAATTGTCCATATCATGATGGCTTTGCTTGCATTGCTCTTCAAATATATTTGGGGCTGCCTTCTTTTTATTGATTATAATTTGGCTTTTTCCTTTGCATAAATATTGCACCATAACACATCTCTCTTTCTTTCCCATGTCCATATTTCCTTTTTATACTTTTCAAAATTCTCCAGGTTTTGTTGTTTATATTTTTGTACTTCTTCAGATGCTTTTTTTTTCCAATCAGTTCCAAGTTTCTTGATCTGTATATTGTTTTTCACAAATCTGTTGTATTAATGAATGCAAATTTTTATTTGAAGCTTCTGACAGTTTTTCTTGTGGAAGTATTTTTCTTTCCTCTAATTTCTCTCTTAATTGTTTTGCATATCGTATGTCTGGAAATTCTGGGCTTTTTGCATAATAGTAACAATACATAATTTCTTTCTTATCCTCAATAGTCCACTTTATCGTCTTTATGGCGTTTCATTGGCCTATCAGTTTTTCTGATTTTTTTTTATGATTTTTGTGGACTACTACTTCCTTCTACAACAGGGGCCACCCCCCCACCGGGCCTAGCCTGGCCCCATTCTAGGAATGTTTCTGTATTTTGAGGATTTTACACTGTCATCTTTTCCAGTCCTGGTACCAGTGTGCCTACCATGAATGGGCACTTTTTTATCCTGGGTTTTGTGCACCCAGCTATCTTTTTAAATTGTTAACCTACTTCTGTCCATGATATATGCTATATAAATACAGTCTATATATCAGTGCCATCTTGGTGAGATTTTGTGAAAAACAGGGTCCACTTCATGAAGGTACTCACCAATACTTGATGAATTCAATTTCAGCAGTAATACTCTCCTTTACTTGCTGACTTATCTCTCTGTTTGGACCCCAAAGCCCTTTGTGGCCCAGTTAATGAATTGACAAAAACATATTCAGTTGCAGTTTTATATATATATATATATATATATATATATATATATATCAAACATCTATGGTAGTTGAAAATTAGGTTGAATATGATTAAAGCTGACATCTGTTTATCTGACAATTTGTTATTGTACAATCTCAGAGATAGAATAATAATTTACCAAGGGTGAGAAGTTAGCAGGAGGGGCATCGGAGGGATAATTGACCCCTATGCAAAAAAAACAATGTTTTTACATTTTTAAGGTTCAGCTTTGACATATGTGCAGTAATGTATATTTTTTGCCAACCTTTGCTATGGATTTCAATGTCTTGTTGTATCTCTTTTTTAGCTTACTCACTTACATATATAGTTACATACGTGCACTCATGATTTTATATCTATTATTTTATATATATATATATATATATATATATATGTGTATGTGGAAACCTTGACATGAAGAAATATGAAATAATTTCAATAACAGAATGTTGATAGTATGCTTACCTGCCATTTACATGATTGAAATAAAACCCTTCAAAAAATGAAGTAAATACTTTCCTTTTCTGTTTGGTTAAAACACCCCACAAACATTCATACAGACTTTGTCTGAATACAAGTACCATTAGGGATTTTAGAATGTCATGTGCAGGTTGGAGAACGGTTAGGGTCAGCACTTATAAGTATGGTGGGTGGGGGACTTTGCTATTTCTTCACTAATATTTGTACACCAGTGTTGGCCAGTTAATACGTTTATTCCTAACAGTAATTGTTTATGTGGCATGATGCTGAATAGCTAGGCAAACTTCCTGGGCTCCATTGGAGTGAACAAGTTAAAACAAATGTTTTTGGTAACTTCTTTAATAAACAAGCACCTAACCTCTTTCTCTGAAGGCTATCACGTGTAAACCTCATGTATGCCATTTACTAACAAGAGTCCTCATGGGAAAGGAAAACAAGGCTTACAAGGAACATATCAAAATATGCCAAAAAGAAAAAAATCACAGACATTCTTTTAAATTAGGAACAACTGAGAGCGTCAGTAACCCCCCCCCCCACACACACACACACACACACACACACACACACACACACACACACACACACACACACACACACACACACACACACACACACACACATACGCACGCATGCACACTTCTCAAACACTAAGCTCATCAAAGTGGAAAGCAGAGGCAAACTAATGGCAGACATTTATTGTTATTATTAAAAGTGAACTGTAAAATAAAGTCTATTTAATAAAAAAAGTTATTGCAGAACAATGACAAAAAGCAGGAATAGATCTGCCCTTTTGTACTTTGCTTTTTCTCCCAAAGGACATTAATCCGATAACTCATCTATCATTATTTAGTTACAGCAATCCTTGTTAGCTTGCTAGAACTACCCACTTTGCCAACAAAGATCAAAACAACAAATACAGTTTCCTGCACCACGTCCTGCTCAATACACAGAAACTGGAACAAAAGAACAGCCATTTAAACTGCTGGCCAAAAGAAGATGGAGCACAGACATCCCTTAAGCTGATTGATTTTTCAGCAATGAAATGGACATCTGCTATGCAGTGTTGGAGGTGCAGTTTATAAAACTCTAAGCTTTAGTTTTCTCATTTCAGTAGAGTTATTAGAATGCATTTTTTCCACACAAAACCACAATGCTCATCTTTATTTTTTTTTTTTTTGTAGTGGGATCAACCAGATAAAAAAAAGATTATGCATTTTGCTGTGGTGGGGCAAAAGATTTGGCAAGACAACTAAATTAGTGACTTTATAATGGCTAACATTTACCATATGGAAACATTACGTATTACTCTACATGTGGTTTATAAGAGTATTTCATGTGGGGCTACTTTCCACAGGCTAATCTATCTGGTAGGTGCACACCATGCCAGTTCTTGAGCTTATGATGGCGTGGTCATATGAATATAGGCAGAAGACCACGCATTGTGATATTTTCTGTTCTATATAAGAAGAATGGTCATATATGATGGATCCATGACTGGTGACCCTTATCTGCAACCCCCAGACATACACAGAGATGGCATACAGCACTGGGTTGGTACAGGCATTGAATCATCATCACACCTGTAACCAGAGTGCTGGTGCACCTCCACATATATATTAAAGCTGCTTTGTGCCTTACTATATTTGGTAACACATTGCTGTACATGCCCAGAGCTATCTGTGGTGTGTGTCATGCTGTACAATAGCCTAATACATTAATAATTATAGCTATGGAAGATAGAGGAAAGCATAGCACTTATCATTAATGTGCCAGTAGCATTAAAAGCGGTCTCTGCCGTGACTGTACAGCACATAGCATATACAGCGTACTTTGATACATATGTGCAAGTTCGCCACATGTATGATAATAGCAATAGCACAGTGACTGCCGTTTTCATCTATGCATGACTTCATTACCTAACAGCATTCCTAGCTGGTCAACTCTTTGTCAGTATGTATGCATAACTAACCCCAAAGGACTGTATCACACAACTTTGATAATGTTGTATGTTGTTCTCCTTTTGTTTGAGCATTCCCAATATATACTTGTGAGTGTTGGCAGGTAAGACTCTTTGATTTCTTGGTAGTTTGTACACATATATTATTCTCTTCTCTTTTATTATTTTATTGCAGTGTGTTTTTGTTTCATATTTGTTTTTCATAGAATTTTTAAAGGTCTAGCTTAGGGCTAGGAAGCAAACATCTATGCTGTATTCTTTCACTCCAAAGATATAGGTTCATAGACCGGCTTACTAGGTATCCTCAGACTCAACCCTGATGGATCTGTTCTACATGTGGCCTTTATAAAATACAAGAAACAGGGAATATTAACTACATACGAGCTGTGGGAAGAGATAAGGAAAAAAATCATTGTGTTTAAGGAGAACAGCAAAAAGTAGTTTCTGGCTATTTTTAATTTCAGTTTATAGTTTGCATGATAATTTTGTTTTTTGGCTTTTCCTTTTGTATTATTCCAGTCTTCTTCTACTTCGGATGGTTTTCTCAGAGTTTTAAAAGTTCTAGGTTAGGGCCAGAAGGCAAACACTTTTGCTCCAATCTTTGACTCAAAAGGGTTGACTGCATTTGAATTTTGGATAGAGATGAGAAGTAACATTTTTTTAACATAGAGAGACCAGGGCATGGTGCTAGTGTCAATACTTCCAGGTGAGAATGACATCACTATTTCTATTTTTTTATTCTATAGTCTGTATACTTAGACTTTTGTGTTTTGCTCTTGTTTTATTGCTTATTTTGCTTTCTTTTTTTTCCAGAGTCTTAAAATTTCCAGGAGAGGCAGGAAACACACATCATTCTTTGACTGTAAATTGACTAACTGTATCTAAACTGAAAAGAGATGGGAAATAGCATTTGTATTTAAGGTAAGGAAAACAGGACATTGACTAAATCTGAGAAGTGCCACAACACTTCTGTGTCACTATTTTTGATCACTTGTTTTATAATGTTGATACTTTCCCTGTTTCTTGTATTTTTTCTTTTGCTGCTTTATTCATATTTCTTTCCCTGATGATTTGAAACTTATTGGAAAGGGTACCAGAAACAACCATTTATTTTGTAATATTTCATTTCAAAAGGATTTCAATTACAGGTTCAGAAGTTGTTACTAGGCCAATAGGGCCCTTACAAACCTAGAAGTGCACCCCAAACCATTTGGGTCCCAACTATCAAGGGCACCTATATGTGAGGCATATTAGTAGAGAGGTAACTAAGGATTTGTAGGAGACGTGTTAGTGAGGATAATACCTTTCTTACTGAGGGTAAATTTATGATCTCCCATCTAGTTGTCAAGGTTTCATTTGAAAAGGGTCAGGGATGAAGTCTGCTTTACTCCCAATTTCTCCACAGATAGGGGGCCTATTCCATACTGTGGGGATGCTTTGGGACACATCTGTCTCTCCAGCATGTTCTGTTTATGTAACAAGTGAAATTCAGATACCTGGATCTACTGTTTCTGGTGCTGTTTGATTTGCACATGTAGAACAGATCCATCAGGGCCGGGTCTGAGGATACCCAGTAAGCCAGGCAATGATCCCTTCTCAGTAGCCTAAAGGAGAAAGAATACAGAGACATAGCCATTAGGTGATCAGTGTAAGATAGGGTATTCATGCCCTAAATTCTCCTTGTGAGAAACCTTTGTGGCATTCCAATTGCTGGAAGTGTCTGGTTAGGTACATACCAAAGGGGGCATTGTATTCAGTGATAGGACTGATAAGGGCAGAAGAGTGTGATACTAGAACTTTCTTGGATCTGGATTCCATACCCTTATCTATAAGTTGGGTGACAGAATTATCTCACTACATGTTGCTAAAGGCCAGATTACAGTCTACATATTCACAGATCTTTTATTACTGAGTTGATTCTT